>NC_046633.1:9838980-10138980 GCF_900324485.2 Mastacembelus armatus | reverse complement strand
ACAGGGCAAATTAGAGTTTGTAATTCAAAGCCTTATCTGAGTCTGGCAGAGTGACACTGATCCCCCAGGTTCAACCAGTCTAATCAAAGACTAAAAGCCATTAGCCAAAAATGAAAGAAGATAGTGATCACCAGAGAAGAAACACACAGGACTACCAGTACTGGTGTGATTTATAGTCTGTTGCTATATCGTGCCCATGTTAGCTATTGTCCTTCACACTAGTCCTATGAAAGTTCATGCCACTGAGATGTGATAATTACAAACTAAGCCTTTTTTTGCTTTTGGTTGGAAGGACCTAGAGGATAATTGAGAATTGCTGGAGCGATAAGAACATGGATTATATATAGAAAAGAAAGAGGAAATTACATTTTGACACGTTTTGGCTAAAAATGGAAATAATAAGATTGGTGATGATAAAGTTGACTATCTATTACCTCTTCTTCTGCCACGAGTGCTCCTTGCTCCACCAGTTGATTGTTCGTTTCTTTATTCTGAAGTGAAAAAGAGAGAGAGAAAGAGAGATTATGTTTATAGTCTTCAGAGCCTCCATGTGAATACCTATTGCACAATATAATGCAGCATTCGAAATCGATGCCTTATATCCCCCAGGCAAACATGCACAATGGAAATAAGACACAGCTTGATATATATGTCCACAGAAACCCATTTGGTATGTACAGTACGTATATATGAACAGTCCATTTCCCGTCATGCACACAAACACACACCTACCTGTGCAATTCTCTCCAGGCCCATATTGTAGCGTTTGCTCTCGCCTTCTTTCAGTTTCTTCAGAGCCACTCTCACCTCTCCGATGAATTCATTTCGTCCAAGTCTGTCCATGTCACATACACACAGCCTTCACACACAGGACAGACACACACACGTGCACAGGGAACCAGAAGAGAAGCAGACAACTTAGTGAAATGTCAAAGATGAATCCTGCCACTTATTTGCCTTGCTCATTATTGTGAAGCAAGTGTAGACTGTGCCAAATATATCCAAAGTGCATCTGAACAATCAATCAGCTCCTTCATCTGCAACACAAGATGAGCCCTCTGTGGTTTCCTATGAGCTGCATTATGAATGATGAGAAGATGCATGATTGCTAAAGAGAAAGAGGGTTTCCAAAAGGTTTCAATCACTTCCTTCTTAGCTGTTACTCCATCAGACACTAATTTGTCATAATTGAAACACGTAAAAGGAAAAAGATTGTTTAAAGCAGGTAATCAGTTTTCATCCTGCATTTCCCTGAGCTGAAAGGATGTACTGATTTTATATTGTACGCAGGCAAAAGAATCTGCTATCAAATCACTGGCATTTATTGTGTCGTAGATTTAAAGCGTCTCTTGCTCCTTCAATATGTTAGTTTAAAGATTATTAAGATAATTATTCAGACTACATTACTACAGACTGAATGAATTCTAAATTATGTTTGTATCAATGAAAGCTGGCAGTCGCCCGTTCGAAGAAAATCACGGCATACAGTGGCTTGCATAAACGTGGAAGTAAATTACCCACAGAATACTTGCATGAATAGTTATGAATCAAGCTTTGTGAAGCAAGATTAAACAAAGCTTTTAAATATATAAACCAAAGTACTGGACAAATGATCTATGGATGGTGTTAGAATAAAAGCCATCGGATCACTGAAGTCACTAGGATTCATCCTCTAAGGAGCATGTATGTCCATTCATCTAATAGTTTTTGAGATAATGTAGTATAGACCAATGTGATGGACCAGTCGGCCAACTAACCATGTCATCCCAATAGAACACTATTAGCATCAGTAGAAATAACTAATAACATAATGCACCAAATCTGTGTGTGTGTGTGCTTTTTGAAACAGCTGGTGAATTTGGTGGTGTATGCAGTCCATGAAGTGTGAATTCACCACGGTGATGATTGCTTAAATATTTCACCTTGATCCTCAGACTAGTCTATGAACTGTTTTCTGTTTTGTACCTCTCTTTGTTTGCACACTAAATTTAAAAAGAGACACCTGAATCAGTATCTTCCTATATGCTGCTACATGTAAAATGATTTCTTCCACAGTGTGCACTTATTCACTGACGGTGACGGTTGATGAAGAGTGAATATTCCCTCAGCTGCGGGAGAGTCTTCACAGCCTCATCACCTGCTACAATATTCCCTCTGTGCAGAAACATTCTCTGATGGACTGTCATTGCTCTTGATTTCTCCCTCACTCCTCGCTCTCTATTCTCAAGCTTTCTGTCTCACGACACGCATACGCAGACACACACACCATTCACCTCGTCCTGTTCTCCTCCTGTCCCTCTGACGTTTGAACGTTTGACATGCTGGTTCCAGCCTTTTACTCATAACTGATGAGTATCTCTAGCAGAAGCTTCTGAATAACTCTGACTCATTGACCACAGCTGACAGATGATTTATGCGCCTTTGCTCTGTCATACATGTAGAGTGTCTGTGATGAGACGAAGGTTGTGGTGAAATGTGACACCATTTCCACTCAAACTTTTGCCACCCACACTTTTCCGGCTTTAGGATCCCTATAAAAACTGAACAGGTGCATGTGGAATCTGTTAATTCTGTGGTGCCAAACTGAATTAAGTATCTATATGTGTATGTATATGTATGCAGGTATTAATCATAGAACAAAACACTGGGTAAATTAAAAATTAAACCTCATAATGGCACTAGATGAAAAGTGAATGGATCACCAGAGTCATCACAATTCATCCTTAGGGGATCATAAATGTCTGTACAAAATTTCATGGCAATCTGTCATTCAGATATTGCAGAGTGAACCACAGTACTGGACCGAACAATCAACCCTGGAGCATGCTGCTGGCATGGCTAAAAATCAAGCAACCCCTGCCAAAAATATACAGCTCAAAAAAAAAAAAACATTAAGGGAACAATTAAGGGAACGTTACAGACAACATGATATTCACCACGGTGTCTCCAGACTCGTTCACGCCTGTCACATGTGCTCAGTGTGAATCTGCTCTCATCTGTGAAGTGAATGGGGCACCAATGATGGATCTGCCAATTCTGGTGTTCCCTGGTGAATGCTAATCAAACTGTACAGTACTGGGCTTTGAGCACAGGTCATGCTAGGGGGCGTCAAACCGTCATGCCACCCTCATGGAGTCTGCTTCTGACAGTCTGGTCCAAAACATGTGCACCATGAGCTGCTGGAGGTTATTTTCTAAGGCTCTTACAGGGTTCCTCCCATTTCTCCTTGCACTAGGGAGCAAATACTGGTTCTGCTGTTGGGTTGTTGTCCTTCTAAAGCCTTGTCGAGCTCTCCTGGTGTATCCCCTCTGCCTCATATCTCATTTTTCTGTGGCCACCACATAAAAAACAATTCCCTTTATGGGGATTGTCTTGCTTTTGCTTCTCTATTTCACCTGTTGTCACTTTAATATGCACCGAAGCAGGTGAAACTGATTCACAATCACTTGTGCTTCCTATATAGACAGATTGGTGTTATACTGTGATAATTAAGTGCTCCCTTAATTTTTGAGTAGTTTATTTTTCTTTTAGCTAAACAAAGAATTTTTTTCTGTCCGTCAATATAAAACTTCACCTGAGGCATCCAACAACAAATTTCAGTCTCACCCTTCATTCAAAACCAAATCAAGTCCTAGATTTGTTACAATTTCCCCACAGCAAAGGACAGTGTGGGTCTATCACAAAGCCTGACAGAGGACGAGACAGCGATGGGGGAATAAACTGAGAAGACTAGACTTGGCACTTACATCATGTCGATAGTCCTCAACATTTTAGTGATACAAGCCATCAGAAGTCTTAAAGATGAGACTCTGCTCAAGGTATGAATGAATTAATGCATAATTCACCTCCATTGTATTGTGTGTCATTAAAATTAGAGAAAGGACTGAGGCAACACTTTCTCACCATCACTGCTTTTTAAATTATGAGACATCTGCCCACTAGCAGAGACAGCCTGCAGCAACTGGAATCTCGACCCAATCTCAAATTTCGATAGAAATTTGTCAACTCTCACAAAATCATTCTTGAAACAAGCCAAATTTTAGTTCCAAACAGTAAAACAGTTTCAAATGACATTGAGTTACTTAGTCATAGACTAAAGAACAAAAGTTTTTTTTTTTTTTTTTTTGTGGCGTATTTCAGTTCGGTTGACTTTTAACACACAACATAAGCACCTCCAGCATCCTTGTGGCTTCAATTAAAAGATTAGCCAATATGAGGCCAACCGTGAAGTCTGGATTGAGGACATTAGTTATTAGTTTACTCAGCTGGTTCATTCTTAGTAACAGACTGGCCCTCCAGTGGCCCTTAAAGATAAAGTCTGCACACTGAGAAAGTTGGTCAATGGAGAATGTAAAAAAATGAATGCTGTTATAAACTTTGAGAGGTTTTTTTTCTCCGAGCCATTTCATTACCAACTTCTATTTAGCCTTCCCTTTTGTGTTAAGTGCATTTCGCCTCGGCATAATGGCTTTATATAATCACGGTAACTACAAATGAGTGAATGAATAGGAAAATAAATAATTATACAAAGTCAGTCTTCTCCCTCCAATTTGTGCACTGGAAACATGTTTTTTTTTTTTTCACTGTAGCAGAACAGACTTGACAGCAAAGACATTTTTAATGACTGAAAGGATTTTTACCTGCACACTCATTCGTTCTTGCTCATATGCTCCACTACTATACCATCACTCTCATTACCACCTCAGATATGGGCAGAAGTGCCAAACAGCAAAAAGCTTAATATTCTTTTTCTTTTTTGTTATGATTATAGTCTGGCCCAGGTTAACGATAAAGTTTGCACACAGGCAGGTTTACAGGTAGGCTGAGTCCCACTCAACAGCCCTCAGACCATATGGATCATCTGTGGAGTATCCCCTCCTCTGCACCCTGCTGGGACAAGCGGGATGCAGCAGGGTGCAGCTCAATGAGTAAACACCTCTGTGTGAAAGCCACTCTGTTCCTCCATTCTCTGACTTCTGTGGAGTAATGAGAACAAAGTGTGTGTATTGGCTGAAGTATCATGCTGGCCCCAGAACACATCCAGAGAGCGTTTGAGCAGATTTTCTTCTCCTTGTTATCTCTGTCTGTCGCTCACCCCCCCCCCAGCCTCCTCTCCTCGTCCCTCACGATCAGACAGTGTTTCATTCACTTTCGCTCGTTTGCTGCCTCACATATTTTCTCACTGTCCTCATTCTTTCGTTTTTTTGGCTTCCCTCTGAGTAAACTCCTCCCCATGACTCGCTCTTTTCTCTCAGCTGAGAGAATTTTCTAATTTATTCCTTTCTCCATCTCACTGTCTGAGCCCATCTCTCTCTTTCAATTGACCCTTGGATTCTCTCCATCCCTCCATTCTGTCATCTTCCTCAGTCTTGGCCTCCCTAGTTTCCTCTTCCACACCCCCTTATCTGCCACTTGACATCATTCACGCTTTTCCTCCTGCTTTGTTGATCTTGGCAGCCACCTCTCGCTTGACACTGGTCACAATCCTCCTCCTCCTCCTTTTCCTCCTTTTGGCAAACTAGAGCTCCCCTGCTGGTTTGTGTCTGTAGGCTGTGTCCTTGAACAGAGGTCAGGAGGGTTTCCTCTAGTTTGAGGGGTTTCTTCACAAGCTGCTGTTTGTATATATATATATATATATATATATATATATGTGTGTGTGTGTGTGTGTGTGTGGGTGTATGTTTGGGAAGGGAGAGTAAATGCTATTTCCAAATGTGTACTTTTGTAAAAGCTCAAGGACATGTGTTGTTTGAGTGTGTGTGTTTTTTCTCTACATACAGAGGAGGGGCCATGTATGTTCTTTCCTGCCAGTGATTGCCCTTGACATACACACAAGAGGATACACACACACACACACACACACACACCTGACTGCCTGGATTTGTGTGCTCTGGGTAGATGAGAGTCACGCTTATATATGTGTGTGCGTGCGTGTATATCTGTGTGCATTAGTGCTTGTGTTTCCTCAGGATAAACAATGCCATCCAACTCTATTTTGAATCCACTGAACAAACTGACACTGACTGTATGCAGCGCACGTGTTCACAAGCAAAACACACACAAAACTCTGTCACCGAATCAACTTATACATGCAGGATGACACAAATGCGTCAGAGCTTTTTGGGCTGAGATGGCTTTGCTTGACCTCAATCACACTATATGGAGAGCACTCTTGGAAGGAGGGGACGGAGACTCACCCACAGTTACACCTGAGCAGTTACCACAGTGAGTGGAACAGTTGGCTGGGGTCACCTGGCTGCAATAATGAATTACCTGGAAAAGCCCACAGGGAAGCATAGATGTCTCCTGGAAGTTCACTGGAGGATTAGAAGCATGGATCTCCATCCTCCATATAATAAACTGGTCTTTTGGCTGTTTGGGATATAGATCTAATTGATGTCCAGTGTGAAGTGTAGATATGAGCATCTACCTGAGCGTTTTGGTGGTCATGTCGGCTGCTGTGATGCCATGATACACCAGAGTTTCATTCCAGACTGGGTTCAGTGTATTCTTCAGGGTTTTTGTGCGTAGCTTGTTTGCCTGGGGTGAAAGAGAAAATGAAATATGAACTCTGAGGAAAGGGAAGGATCAAAAGAAGAAAACAAGACTGAGGAATGTATAAAGGTTGAAAGAGCAAATTCGTCAGATCAGAATGAGAGAAAGAGAATAAAAGATCACGAAGAGTACGCGAAATGAAGGACACTAAAAGATCAAGGAAGAAAGACACCGAAAAAGAAAAAGAGTGGGGAAACATCATATGTCTCTGTCCCTCAGGAAATTGCAGACATCTGCTGCCTACTTTGTAGAGGAGAGTGAGAGGACACCTCCCCTCACCTGTCCGTCTGTGTCCTCTCCAACACTATGAGACAGGGCCTTAGCACCAGCAGGAACCAGACCTCCAAATTAAGCATCAGGTCTCAAATGCAACCCAACACAGTAGCCAATTAAATTTCACAACACAATCAGCGTGAAAAACTTTCCAAAAGAGAAAATTCCATGATCCCCTGATAGTCTCACCATCAATAAATAAAGTTTGCAGCCACTTTCTGTCTTATCTCTCAGTTGACTTGGGGACGTGTTCATCTGATTTAAGTTTAATATTTCTGTTTTTTTGGTATTTATTTTAATTATTATAAACCCTTGGAGAAATTAGACTTGCATCTGAGTAAAATAAAATCCCATAAATCACGTAAATTCCTTCACACAACTTTGGCAAAGCAAAAACTCTGGTTCAAATGCTGCTGTATTGTTTTCTAATAGTAACTGTATACAGTATTTACTTTAAATTTAAATTTAAAAATCTTGCAATGGACATATACACTAAATTACAATGCAGAAAGACTTACAATCTACAATACTGTAAGATAAAATAAGCTAAGAAAACCTTTATTTGTCCCACAGTGGGGAAATTGCATTGTTGCAACAGCAAAGAACAAGTACACAGCAGAGTGTCAGAAGTAGCAAAGAGTCTGATCAAATTGAGTGTTGGTCAAAACAATCCCATAAATGTCAAACTCGATTTGGTCTGACATAGTGTTTCCTGTGTGTATTAGATCTCTACGGACAAAAACTATTAAAAACATAAACGATCTACATCACTGCACTGGCATGATGTGCTCTTTCTTGATGGTTAACACTGTACAGTAGTTTATTTTGAGTCAACCACGCATACCGTACTCTGCCCTGGAGCTATATGTATTTACTTGCACCCAAATGGGTATCGATCTGTCTCCAACAGATGCACTGTTCAATCCTTTCTGAATAATGCTTGCCAAAACCTACAGTGCCTAGCTTTTAATTAAATATTTTTTTTCACCTTTGGAGATCACTATCTTCAATACAGACAATTTGAATGTATAATAAATAATAGAAATATTAGTATGTTAAACCGCTGCATAAAGTGACAGTGACAATCATCCAGTTAATGCATTTTTCTAGGAGCCTTGGCAGGAGCGTTGAATAATAAGCAATTTTATTCTTTATATCAATAATTCCAAATTTTTAGGAAATTGTGAATGCAGATGTTTGGCATATTGTACATTGCTGATCTATTACTTTTGTTTAAGTAAAGGATTTTCCGCCACTGGTAATCATGTCAAACTACACTCTATTTACAATCAGTGTCTCGAACTGGTAGGGAAAGTGTCTAGCTTATTTTCTAACATGCTCCTGCTGAACCTTATTCTTTCTCTCACTTTTTCTGTTCTGTCACAGCCTCTTGCTACAGTGCCTTGGGGCCAGATGCAAAACAATCCCTTCCATCTCCTTTCTCTGTCTGTTTTTGTCCCCACATCTCATTGTTCTGCATATGCTGCCTCCCCTCTTCCTCTCTTTCCACCCACTGTCCCATTTTCATTCTGCATTTTCAGCTGGGAACTTTTGGCTTATCTATAAGAGTCAGCCCTCCAGAGCACGCTCCATGAAGGGAACAAGTGTTTTCGATTCATGTCATTTGTTTGATTCATTAATGTGCAGGAGCAGTCATACACAGGCAGTCATGACTTGCAGCTCAGCTGTATGTGTGCCAGCACAACTCAAAAAACAACTACTTCCCAAATGATCGAATCAAATAATAATCAAATTATCAGTCCTTTTTGACTGAATTAGGTTGGTTTTCTGAGCTCACGTCTTAAAACATGCTCAGTCTACAAACATTTAACGGTTCCATCTTCCTGCCCTCTATCACCCCGTTTTGATTTTCCCTGTATACTTCTGCATCTGTTTCTAAATGTTTTCATCTCCAGTCGTCCATCCGTGCCTCACACTCTCCCTTTTGTTTGTCTGCATGGATCTTTTTTAGTTATTTCACAATCGCTCTCTCTTAATCCCTACTTCCTAGAGCTCGGCGTGAACAGTCTGACTGTGAGTAAATGAGTGAATGAAGTACTTCTTTTTGACTGTGACTAAAAGCACGTGTCTACACATATACACAAGGTCATGTGCGGCATGTGCTAGTGTGTGTTTGACATCATCACACGACAGCTTGCCTAACTGCATACAGCTAAAAGAGCATGTTCTGAAGGATGTGAGTGTAACAAGAAAGGAAAATGTGTGGGATTGTTCTCAGTGTTTTGACAACTCAGAAACTGAAACCTATTATGTGCTAGATTATTCACTGGAACATTTGCATGCTGAGTCCAAATCTGGACAAAAGTAAGTGCGTGAGTGTGTGTCCCTCATCCTCACTTCTACTTGTGCCATCCGCTCCCACTTTTTAAGTGACGATGGTGCCTGTCTGGGAGGGTATTTAACAAACTGCAGTTCATGGGTACTTACCTACTAACTGACGCTTTCTCTGCACCCCACCCACCCCCACACCCCAACACACTACCACCTCCACCACCCCTCAACATGCGGCTGTTGACGTGAGCCGAGTAACAATCATCCCTGTTTCCATGACAACCACCTGCTGCTGTCCTCCCCTCATCTGTCTCTCCCTCCCTTTCTGCACTCCCTTCCTCACCCCCCCTCTGAGTTGTCTCCCCGCTTTCTGCACACTGTTGGTATTTCAAGGTCAAACAGGGTCACAGCCAGATAGTGAGATTGAGACTGAGATAGGGGTGGAAGTGGGGAAAGAAGAGCATCGGCAAGGAAGGGAGGCCGACAAAGGCAGGCTAGAGGACAAAAATCCCCCAGACAATGTTATTGTTAGCACCTTAGACCTCCAACAGCAGCCTCATTCAACCTATCTGCTCAGCGTCCTCCCCATGCTTATCATAACCTCATTTCGTGGCAACCTTGAGCCAAGATGGCTGACAACAGGTTGCATTTCGCAAAATGCGAGGCTTTCTGTTGTGGGGACCCTTATCTTTCCTGCTGCTTGAGCTGAAAACAAGACAAGAGCAGTGCAGCAGACCTGAACATGTTTTTGCTCGATAAAGCAGAGCGCTGGACGAGCCATATTAAGCAGAAACCAACAGAAATGCTTCCTGCTCAACGGCTTGAAACAACACACTAATTTAACCCACTGCCATGTTACGTTGTTTTTTGCATGAATATTTTGACCTTTTCATAATGTCTGATAAACAAGAATTGACAAGGGAGAATATTATTTACAAATACCAAATGACTGTTTTTAGTTTTTATAGTTAACTCTGTGTGATGCAGGAGTGTCAGTGTTTGGGAAAGCCCAGTCTGGTTACATTTCATGCCACTGAGGTGAGATTGGAGGAGTGACCTTGCTGGCCCCGGGGAGAAGATGAAGCTTGACGTATGGATCAGCCAGCCCGTTGGAGTCCATGGCTTTCAGTCCCTGTTGACACAAGCAGAAACCCACACAAACACAAACACACACTGTAGTGTCAAAGGTGACATCATCATGCCCTCAAACATTACACACAAATGACAGGGTCAAAAGAATAAAGAATAAAGTGAATATGACAGACCTCCTCTTGCTGTAGTTAGATCCCAGTAAAGCTTCTGAGTGTTATTTTCTACCTTCTTTGACTTCTTTGTGTTGTCCTAACCGTTCAGCAAGATTTACATAATTAACCATGCAATCATGTGACAGTACACAATATGTAATACTAGACTTCTGTCCTTGTATGATGGCTATGACAAACGTATCCGCTACAGCAGCGGAACAACAACATCTAACTATTTGAAGCGCCATGACAGGACTTCATAGAGAACTGACAGGTTTTCAAGGGTGTGTGGCGAACGTGTTTGAGAGAACTCAGTCTTGCGCAGACATAAAAGCAACGCATGAGAATTATTTGATTGGGTCTTCAAGGAGGATTATGCAACCACCCACAGACAAACAGCCAGACAGACAGTGGTGTGTTTTGATAAAGAAGATACTGAAAATTTGTGTACCTTTGCCTTGTGAATAGTACAATGAAGACAGTTGTTCTCCTGATCAAAGAGCAGGCTGAACTCCAGCGTTCCCAGGTAGGCTGAAAAAAACCCAAACCACAGCAATTACTGCCAGTAAAAGGACAGACAGACACACTCAGTCACAAACACACACTCAAAAGCTCTGAGTCATATTTTTAGCAGATGGCCTCTTACAAACATGTCGCTGCCTAATATGAATTGATCTGTCTTCTTTGATTACTGTTTGAGAATGAACGGAAACTTTCTGGCTTAGCCCTACTATTGCAACACTGTCTAATAAATCATCTGAGGCACTGTGTCACATAAAGTGGGAATGACACTTTTGGAAAAAGGCTTGACTCCACAATTACTCTTCAAGCATATGCTGAGCATCTAAGGAAAAATGCAGCAACTCACTTTGAGTAAATCTAAAAAAACAAACAAACAAAGATGACTCCGTTTTCAAGTGTTATAATAAGCAGTAATGTTTTTTTTCTGCTGTGTTGCTTATTCATTTTCACGGGAATAGACAAATACAAACCACTCAAAATTTGTTCACCCAACACAGAACTCACTGTCATCATCATCGGAGTCGAACAATTCCTCTCTGTCTCCGTCGTTGTCTGCCCTCCTCTCCCCATCCTTGTACCCTCCACCCGTCTCCCCATTAAAAGTTTCTTCTTTCAGGATCTTCTTCTCCCTCGGAGGCGGTGGCGTGCAGGGGTAGTCGTGGAAACGTGGGAAGAAGTCAGAGATCTGTGGGATAGGGAGTATGGGGCCTGGGCAAACATTGATGGCAAAGTGCTCCTGCATAGAGATCTTGACTGGCGAGGGAGGGGGCAGAGTGGTGGTGTGGGATGTCGCCGAGGGGGAGGAGGCAGATGAGGAAGGGGTGGAGGTGGAGGAAGGGGGGATGGCCAGGTGGGAGGTGGAGGGGGGTGGCGGGGGTTTGGAGACGCTCATGTGGACTGTCGAATGAGACTGTGAGGTAAAGATACGGGGGTGACAAGGAGAGAGGAAGAAATAAAGGAGGTGAGAAAGAAAGAGAATAAGCAGGGATCACAACAAAGGGGAGAACAAGATGCTGAAAACTACACAAGAAAACAAAACTAAGTCATAGCCAATGCCTCCGCTGAGTTTCCATCGTTTCACTTTCTGTGAGTTTGTACAGCAGCAGTGGAGGTCGGTTCTGTTCAAGGCAAGTCAACATTGGAAATATTATAAAATTCAAAACACACCTGAAACTTCTTGGATAAAACCAAAAATGTGTTTGTTTTCATCCACTGATGCAATGATGAATTCTAAAAGCCAAAATAGAATTTTCCAGAACCTTTGGCACTTTAAGTGTGACTCACACATTGTGTCAGCACACCAAGTGTGTGCTATGAATGAATATTCAAATGTAGTGCTGTAAAATATGAACAAGTGATGTCACTTGTGTATCTGCACTTCACTCTAATCCTTGCCTTATCTCTCTTTTTCACTCCTCTCTCTTATCTGCAAGTCCCTTGAGCATTATTTACATAATACTATTTGAAGTCTTAGCATATTTGTCACTAAATAACTGTTACCAAACTCCAACCTCAATAAACCAAATGTCATGATTCCCTATTTTTCATTCCTACCTTGAGGTGCGACCCTTATCTCTTTGTTTACTCACGTTGGCCCAGTTTAAACTGCTAACGCCAATCACTGGTCATTTTGATGCTCGATATGCAGCAGACAAAATCGCAGATCCATTTCATAAACAAGCAGCTTCACTCTATCACCATTGCAAAGAGTGCAAGATGCGTGTCACTTCACATTGAGGTACTGTATATACTGCATAATGTATGTCCATCACGCCACTGCTGGTTAGTCTCATCTAGCTTTCACTCTTCCTTTATATCTGTTCCCCTTTTCTGTGTTGGGTAAGTGGGTAATTATTTTTTCTTCAGCTGACTCTAGGACTGTTAACTGTAGGGCTGCAACTAACCATTTAATTTGTCTTTAATGGTTAATCTTGTTATTAACACATTTGTTGTGGAGCTATCCATAAATAGTAATCATTAAAAAAAATAGGGCAAGCATCTAGAGTCCAGGGTGATTTGTTCAAATTGCTTGTTTCTGACTGACAGTCTAAAATGAGTATAATATTTGATAAATGATTTAAACAGTTAACTGGTTAAAATTTCTGGTAATTCACTCAGCAATACCCTAGCTAACTTTCATAGCATTTTAACTCAGTATGATCTGCTCTTGCAACGTTGTCATTTTAGATAAGTTACATCAGAGATTAATTCCTTTTTCATGATGTGACTTTCCATATATAGTATGCATGCTGCTAATAGAGTAGACTCTTGGTTTAAATTGAAAATATCTCAGTTGCATGTATAAACCACACAAAAAAAATCAGCCATATATCCAAATGTGTACTAATGCGATTCCTCTTTTTAGGTCACTACTGAAAATACTACAAAGATTTTGATTTGCTTTGGTTGGATCTGTACATATTGACTCTTTCTTACACATACACTCACATACATGAAGTAATATTTAAGACTTAACTCAGTTGAAAACACTTCATAGAGCATATCCTTCCTTCCTCACAATATGAAGTTACAGTACTTAAACTCTCTCACCCACGACCACACGTGCATTAAGATCCTGCGCCCAGATAAAGACCCCAAAATGCCTGTTCAGATCTTCAATACCTTTACTCATTCAGTCACTCATAATGCTCTTACGTAACAACACCATAAATTCACCCACAGACAAATGATCACTTTCAGCATGTTGCTTACAAACTCATGTGCTCTCACTCCTCTTACATACAGACGCACACATGCAAGCTCACATGCACACACACACACACACACACACACACACACACATGCACATCCACAAATACGTACCCAGGGACAGTCTTCATCTGTGCCAGCACTCCATCTTGCCTGTTCTCATATCCTCTGTCTCTCACATACTGAGGAGCATGCAGACCAGCTTAGAGTCAATATGTCCCTCTCTACTCTCTCTCTTTCTCTCCCTGTCTCTGTTCATCGTTTGCTCTCCTCCTCTCCTCTCTTCTGTCCCTCCCTCCTTTCCTTCCCCTTTAGTTGTGACGTATCTGGCTAAAATCCTCGTCAGTCGCTTGAGGACTATGCATATAGTACTGTCACTCACTTTCTCAGCAGTGGGGTGATTTAAGGAAACCCGGGAAAAAGGGCGGTGAGTGTGCGTGTTTTGCTGGTGGATGATGGTGTGTTGGAGGGTGGGCTGGAGCGGGGGGGGGGGGGCGTTCAAAGAGAGACACAAAAAGAGAGAGAGGGTGACAGAGAAGCAGACCAAGACAGTGAGACAGATGAGGAGACAAAACGACATCATACAAGCACACAGACAAACACAAACCGACACCAGCGAAAACACACACACACACACACACACACACACACAGGCAGACACATGTACAGTACATGGAGAAGAAAATGCTTGTGATAACACTGAATGCACACAAAATGCATACAAAAGAAAATACTGCCCTGGGATAAAAATAAAATAATAAAAAAAAAAACAGGCTGAAGGACAGAGAACGGAAATTAAATTCAACATGTTGACGGAACTGAGAAAAATACACTGCCAGCCAAGCAATGACACTGCCACATTACTTTGTACTGGCCAAGCAAATGTGTGTCTATGCATGTGTGGGCTTGTGTTTTCTCTGTATGCGTCCAACTGTGGCAAGCCTCATAGTAAACAGCTGCCACAGTAATAAAATGTGTCAAACATAACAATACACTACCATCAGTGAACCTGTGCAAAGTCACTCTGCAGTATTATTCCTGGTGGAGAAAAATTAAAAAAGTCAATGGTCTGAGAAGAATAAGGACTATAAGAGCTTAAAAACAAATATCTAGTATTTGCCTGTCCTGTTTGGTCTTTTGGAAAACAAATACATACAGTAATTGTTCATGAAAATCCTACACAACCATATAAACCGTATTAAAACAAATTCCAATATATTCCCTTATTTGTAATAACAACACTATGGTCATTTCCATATTTTGGAAAGGCTGAAATGTCTATAACAACTGGAAAGGTTACTGCTGTACATAAATACTTTAAATTCAGAAGAAATAATGTAGTACATAAGACCAAAGTAGAAGAAAGAAACAAAACAAATCATTCCTGCAGCATCACTGCGCACGTCCAATGAACAGAAGACAATACTAATCGTGAAAGTGAGCTGAAAACACATCATCTTTCTCAAATATAGCAGGGGACCTCCTTTGGCTACGGCATATGGCAGAGAATATAAAAGCCAAACCACATGACATTTTCTATGAAATATGGTTAGTTGAAAAACCATCAGAGCACTAATTGATAACCACACAATTTTCTGTGGTTGAAAAGTAACAAATGAGCAAGAAGAAGTCTGGTGAATGAAATTAATCATCAGCTGGAGGGAGAATGGGGCCAAATACACGTGGCTGTATGTGCTTGTCCATTTGTAAACACTATGATTTAGTTTGGACATCTCATTACTATCGGCATTACTCCATCAATACTGCATTAACAGACCATTACACTGCATATTCATTAATTTGCAAACAGAACATACAAGCTAAATGAACTGAAATGAGAAAAATGGACACTCGGTTTACCATTGCCCAAATATCTGTCGGTAAATAGCTGCTTTAAACATGGGCTACATGCTTTAAGTGGCTTGCAATGAGTGCGGAAGTGCTCCAGATCTAGACATCTGTTAAATCACTGGCTTTCAGAGTTTGCTACATGGACAAAAATGATGACAGTCCTTTCATGGTCTTCATGGTGCTGATTTATACAGTGAAGATGAAAAAGCACAGTAAGCAAGTACTCACCACACAGCAGCAGTTATCAGACAGCTGCACAGCTCTCACAGCTGACCTGTCGACCACCAAAACTCTCAGATGCTCTCCATGTGGCTGGGCACTGAAGAGACACACCATGCTCTACTAGGAAGGCTCTTATAGCTCTCACAGATGGAGGCTAAAGCCAGTGTACAAATATCTTAAAGTGCAATGCCACTAAGAGCCACTGGATGCTGGTTCCAAACACTCCTAGCTGAAATTAACTCCCATTTGTAAAACCTCTGCCGACAAATACTGTCCAAATATTTTTTCCAAGTATCATCAGGGTGCCAAATAATTAATATGTCTCCTCCAAGGGTGATAATTTTCTAAAATATTGCTTTGCTAAGATTTTTAGGCTTATAGAAGGTTGTGCTATGCAGGCATTGATTTACAGCTCTGATTGACAATTTATTCATCTGATGCTGGGCTTGCACTTATCTATATTGGTGTTTCAGAACTTCTGTTTATATAATAAATATTATTAATTTCCTGACAGATGGTTCTGCTGTGGCTGGGGCAAGTATGTCAAAGACAATATATTCATGGATATATATTCTATACAGATAGGTCTAATGGTTACCCAAGATGGCAAAATCATGTATTCTTTCCTTCTAACAATGGCTGCAGTTTACCACAAGTTCTGGTTTTCTCAAATCACTATAACAGCTACAGTACTGTGCAGAAATTTTAGGCATTTTAGATGTTTTAGATTCTTATGACACAACACCATCACATGTCTGATTGAGCCCAGGTTCATTATGCAGCCCATTGTGCAGGACAAGACCATAAAGAACCCACTAGAGTCCATGAAGAACTACTTTCAGGGGCAAGAAGAACCGGGAGTCCTGGAGCAGCTGATGTGACCCCACAAAGAGCCCAGATCTGGGCAGTGTGAAGTCAGTCTGGGATCACATGAATAGGCTAGAAGCAAGACATTACTGTAATCAAACACAACTTTGTGACTAGCAGTAGGCTGGTTTGGCTGGTTTTTAGTAAGGTAATGTTTGGTGAGAGGTGGCAAAGGCTCCTAGGCCCTTGCTTTAAGTAGAAAAGAAGACATTCACCATAATCAAACTCTTGCGGTGCAAACCAGTGGGGGATGTCATGCATCGCTATGTCCTTTCCAGGTAAACATGGTTCTCGGTTATACTCCCATAAAAAGTTAATTATCTAACTCATCCCAACACTTCCATGCTGCCAAACCCTTAGGCAATACTTTTAAATTGATGTGAAAAAGTAACAGGTATGATGTCCTTTAAATGACTCGGGATGATCATTATCTCAGGCTTAATTGACACTGTTCTCTGCTCACACTGACACCGAACCACATGGATTTGTCTGGTTTACTGTGTCGTGGCCAGTTCTGAGGAAGGAACGTAATCAATTGTGCCTGAAGAATGAAGTCTGGACAATGGTGCTGTGGTATTGATCTTTCTCCAGGGCAAACATTAGGTAGCCTGTCAGATGGAAATTTAAGACAGTGGCTTTGGCCATGAGCTGACAAAAGTAAATAATTGTCAGCAGCATCCAACAAACACAGAAGAGCGGCGCATGATGATAAGTCTGATGATGACGTAGCATACGGCATATAGACATACGACTCACAATAATAATAATTTTTAAAAATCCATACAATAAACTGTCTCAATGACAAAAACAGCAAATATATATGAAAACAAGATAAAATGCATGACCAAAACCGCAAATCCATCCTTGCACAACAGCCATAGATTCCCCAGCCTGTCAGCATATTTAAAGCATCCACATTGCTTATGAATACAATATAAATAATAAACATCTAAAATGAGAGAGAGGGGGTGTTGGTGGGAAGGAAGTAGAGGGTACAAGCAATTTGTGGAGAAGCATTCATCCAGTCCTTCTGCATGGCAAGATAATCTCCTCCCATTACTAGCACAAAGCAGTGCAGGTTTTCCATTAAGTGTACAACCACAGCCTCCCCTGCCTCTCAGCCAGCCATTAGCTCTGAGAATAGGTAAACCCCTATTTACATACTGTAGCACTACAGCATGCTGAATATTTCAATATCTGGCATCACATAGGATGGGAAATTACATACATTTTCTGATAAAGATCAAAGGAACTGCTCACCACAAACTACATTCACCCTTGAAAGTATGTGCATACATATCTTGAAAACTTCCTTTTTTTTTTTTTTTTTTTTACTAAATGCAATACTGAATCTGTGCTGCAGAAGCCTTAAGTCAAAGCTGAACTGAAAATGTATATTTATATAATATATCCTTGGTGTTTGTTTGGACTCGTGTTTAATGAAAGCAGTAGCATGTTCTATCAACCAACCATAGCATGACAAAAATATAAGGTGTAAATGGGCTTAACAACTGCGGTCACTCTGTTTATATAGAAGTTAATATATGCAAGATGCAACAAAGCATACTGCTTAAAACAATTAACTGAAGCGATGTAAAAAATGGGCTCAATAAATATCTGTAAGAAGGAAGGCCATAAGATTCCTCAAATGAACACATAAAGCACTAAATGCAGTGATTTTCATCACATTGTCCGCACTGTTTTTGTTCCATTGAGGTCTCTTTAAATTCCATCCTTTTGTTGGACCCTCTTCTTCTGCGATGATC
Source organism: Mastacembelus armatus (assembly GCF_900324485.2). Lineage (NCBI taxonomy): Eukaryota > Metazoa > Chordata > Actinopteri > Synbranchiformes > Mastacembelidae > Mastacembelus > Mastacembelus armatus. The sequence continues at coordinate 10,120,679 of NC_046633.1, read as the reverse complement.
TATGGCCAACCCCTGCTTGTTTTCCAACTATCCCTGTCATTCCAGCTTTTCATTGGCTGAGCACATCTGATCCAGGTAATCAGCAGTGGGTAGGGTAGAAGCATGTCATTAGCTCTAGAGGACCAGAGTTGGCTACCCTGATCTATGATACCTGACCAGACTATTAGCACCACCATCTATTTACTGTATGGTGCTTTGAGTATCAGTAGTGAATGGAAATACACATTAATATTTATATATAATATAATATTTCTTTTAACAACTTTCTGAATTTTTTTAATTTGTGCCACATTTGGATGGAAACTTGTCTAATGACACTGTGGTATTGAAATAATGTGACAGGAATTAGTACCAATACAAACAAGCTAGACTACCTGGCATCCACTTTTTAAGTGGATACTGTAAAACACACTGGTTCTTCTTCATATGCAAATGTTACATAACCAACACAATACACAAATGAAAACCTTTTCTTTTATTGTGCTTATAGTAGGTGCTTATGCAGTAGGACATGCTCCAGTCAATAGTGCACCGCCGGAGTTGATGGTGTGTCAGTAATGCCAGCTCTCACAAATATGAAAATATATTCAAAAATGAAAAAGAAATGAAGACAATATGCACATCAGCTGCAGTACTGATAGTCTATTGTTTATAATTCTATGTACAAAAAGGGAAAATAACTCAAATTGCAGTTTGGGCATCTTTGCCCATCAACAGCCCAATCACAATAGGCCATAAAGTCACCAAACTCACATCACTATCTCCCTACATGAGTTAATTCTACATGAATTAACTTTGGCGACTATTAGCTAGTGGTCATATCAGAGCTAGTAAAACTGTAACAGCAAAAGTCCTGAATGCAGGAAGGATGCTTTGCTTTGCCTAAGAATTAAAACTGTAAGAGAAGAATTTCTACAAGCTACATAGACTTCCTTTAAGTGAAAAACTGTAAAGGTATCTTATTGAGCAGCAGACACAGGATATGTTTCCAGATTAGGGCAGAAAGTGAATGAAGCTAATTTTCCTTGAGTGTTTGACAACATGTTCAAGTGACATTTGAATTCAGGTCAAGCGTCATTAAGAAGCAGTCTGCACATGTCAAAGTGGCATAATTCTGGGGAAATTCATTGAATTTCACTGGCAGTGTTATGTTGCCAAGTGCATATTTTAACAGGTGGCTATAGCTGATGTTCCCCCGGGGTGGCAGTTGGTGTCACAGGTGCTGCTCGCACTCCACATCACTCTGCTCTGGGGAAAAAATCATTGGTTTTGTTGGCAGAGTGTGCTGTTCTGTCAAGGTGCATTATTCTCTTCACCACATGTCACATCCCCAACTTTACCCTTGCATGGCTCCTGGTCTCGCGCAGGAAACAGCTCCTTCTGTGTTTTCCCTTTCTGCCTCAGCTACACCTCAGTGCTATCATCTACCTATAGCATCACCTTTTGCTCTCACCTTTCCCTCATTTGATCAGTTTCTTCCTCTTTCTTCCTCTATGAGAACTGTTTGGACACAGACAGATCCCATTAGCCCTAAAGGGCACAAACGCAAAGAACATATGTGGGTTATTTTTATTCTAAATTCCTATACAATGTCACTGAGCAAGTTTTCATTTTTCTAATAATGTGTGGCAACCCCAGTCAGCAGTGCAAAAGAAGGAATGACCCCTGTCAAATAAAATGACAGATTGACAGAATGATATTGCCTTGGGTTAAATGTTATTACATTCTTTACTTTGCAGTCCTTGCTCTTTTTGGGGTTCAGTGGGTCACTCTGGCATTTAGATGACAGGGGTTTGTTCTCAATTCCATGTTTTGCAACTTACATCATGGTTTCGGAGGTAGAAACAAGTGATTGCATTTTATACGCACAGTCATGTTGCTCTGGAGGTTACCTTATTTCCTTTTTTTTTATCTCTCATGAGATTAAATTACTCTCCTGCTGACGCTGATCTTGAACCAGCTTGCTGTTCCAACTCCAGAGCAAAGCTCAGCAGTAGCACTGCCACATTATTTGCTACTGACCCAATTAGATCCTGGATAGATCCTGTGATACATATTTGTCTCCCCTCCCTTTCTTTTTCACCCTTTCCTAATTTTTCTTCAGCTCTTTTTGATGAATGGTTTTGCTGTTTAGGAAAAATGACAGCTAACTGATTAATTGTGTGTGCTCTTTTACTCTTCCACCTTCTCACGTCTTTTTCTATTTCAATTTCTACTTCTCACCCTGTGAAAAGAAAAATTCTATCTTTACCTGAGTTTGCCCCATCAGCATATTCCCATAAATAAAAGAGGGGGAGAGGTTGAGGTGGTGTGGAGATAGAGAGAGGGAAGCATGGCCCAGAGGCAGGGCAGTGGGCATGTGCAAAATGGAGGGGTGTGGGAAGGGGAGAGGCAAGCCAACTGCTACAGATCAAGACTGTGAAGGTGACTGCGGACTACAGATGAAATGCAAGTAAATGTAAATGTTAAAGAGTAAAAACCAAAGGGGAGACAAATGACAGAAAAGTAAAAGCAGCCTCAAACTGAGCAGTAAGAGACGTGAATTAAAATGCCAGGGAAACGGGGATAAACAGGCAAGGCTGACAAATAAAAAGGAAGATTGTATGAGGATGTCAGAACAATTTCCACAGAAAGAAATGAAATCCATGAAAAATCCTTCAGATCACAAAGTTCTATCTTAATATGTAGAAAAATGGTCTCCTCGAAGAATAAAGTACCAAAGAATAGAAGCAGCGTAGAGCCAGTACATAGCAAGAGAATGACAGCAAAGCACCAGATGGATTAAAATGGGGACGTATTGAGATGGTAGCGATTATAGTGAGGTGCTGCTAGTGGCCCGAGGCAGGGTATCATGCTGTGCTTAATGAGGCAACAATACTAGTAATTAGTTCCTGATATGACATTATCAGTCACCAATAAGTGACCACATCATTAACCAGGAGACCAGTCCAATAGCCTGTCCTTTTCTCTTCTCACTCATAGACAAACAGCACATGCATGTGTTAATCACAGAGTAACATAACAACCATATATTACTCACTAGCCTTTCTCCTAGAAATGACATTTATGGAGTACTAAATTGCTTTCTTAGTTATGTTGCAGTAACAAATACTGCCACATAGGTCGAGGATTTCGATACCAGAGATCGGAGTTTGCACCCTGACTGCTCTCTGTGGTAAAGATTGTGGTTTCACATCAATAATCACGTCGTGGCAGGAGACTCCAGTGCAAAAGTGTGATATCTACCTGTACAGATCACCTTTCTGTAATATGTGTGCTGCATGTGTGCCTGAAAGTAACTACCAGTATATAGATTTAAATGATGCTGTAGTGGCTATATTGGATTGCAAGATCATACATTCTGGTGAAAAATAAATAAAATGTCACTAATGAACATTTTGATTATACCGTATATCTAGTATTGACATTTTTTGCAACTTGCCAGATACAGAATTTAATAATCATTATGTTACTAGAAAATGTGATGTGGTCAGCATTATGTTTCCTTTAAAAAAATCCTGTATGTTATGAATGTTATTTAGACCAGAACTGCCAACTCTGTAATTAGTACAATAAAACCATTTAACCTCTGACACCACTGTGGCACCTGACCAATAACTGTATTGCATTTGTTCTCCCTAAAATATCTGCTCCTATTGAACATAGCATGATACATTGTGGAAAATTTAGGCAAACCAATTACGGCCACATGTCAGTTCTTTGTAATGTACTACCACATCTCCCTCAAAAAGTTACAGGCAAAACAAATGAGTAGCACATATATGGCATTTCCAAAAGACAGGGTTGAAAAAATTAAAAATGTCCCCATAACATCTGCACAACATATGACCTTATAAGCAGCATTTCCCAGGTCTGGCTTCATGCTGCTTGAAATTGCACCACTGCCTCAAGCCAACCCAAGCCAAACTAGCTACAAAAGTTGATTTCCACTTCAGTCAACAATTCAAAGGTCTACACTCCATTGGGAGCTGACTGGTGCATGAAATGCAACAACCTTATTGCATTTCGTTGTCTTTTTTTTTGTGAAGCTAAGGGATGAAATAAGTTTCTACTTCTTTAAAAAAGCAAAATGCTATATCAGGGCTTTGGCTGAACGCACTAAGCACATTTGAGTGTGGCGAGGTTCTGATTGCACAGGGGAATAGGTTCCGAACAGTTTCCCACTGCATCACTGCCTCACTGGGCAAAGAACAGGAGAGAGAAAGAGAAACACATAGTGAAAGAAACCAAAACAGGGAGAACAGCATAAAAATTAGACTATGCTTTACCTGCAGTTTTTGTTTCTCATAAGCACAAAGTTTTTTGCTGTACTTACTGGACTATCATCTACCTGATTAAAATAGAGTTGCTTAAGTAGATTCAGAGCGCTACCTATGCATCTGAAAATACAGCACTGACGTGACAAGGCAGAAAAGATTTAGAAATTGTGCAATGATGTGCATTTTAAGTGAGATGTGACATTTAAAACATTCACTGTTCATACAAGATGTTTGTCCAGTGAAGTGAAACAAAGTTCAAGGACTGTCCCCTGTAGAGCAAAGAAGCATAAGAGAGAGTTTGTATGGCCATCTCATCTCTGCCGTTCAAAGTGAGTGACGGTTTGTCATTTATGAAAAAAAAGGTCACTGATATCCACCCTGAGGCCTGTGTAGACGATGTGCAGTTGACATCATAAACTGCAATGAAGGAAAAGACACTTCATACCTTGTTTACGGGTTAAACTTACAGTGTCCTTTCAGCAACAGTAGGGAACATGTTTAGGACAAGATGGCAGTCAATAAACATTTTAGTGTTCAATAAGAAGTGGCCCCTGGGGACCAGAAATCCCTCTAAATCCTTTGCCTGACTAAACTAACAGCAGTCAATCAGTGCACTGTGTCAGTTAAGAAACACTGTGATAGAAGGATGGACAATGGAAAGCATTGTTACTCTGTGTGTACAACACACACACACACACACACACACACACACAGTCTTACTCAAACTGCTGAGTCAGATTTATAGTGTCCTTAAGTGTAAATTAAATTTAAAAAATTAAAAATTGTAAGAGTGACTCCACTGTCATTGCACTGGCAATGTTCAAAGGTTAAGGTTAGCAGGAATTCCTAAGTACATAAATATGTTGTCATTGCAACAACTGCATTTTCTAAAGCTGCCTTCACATGCTTGTTGTCGGGAGGATGATATTTCCCATTTGTGAAATCGGAACTACTAGTGCATTCTGTTCAAGTGCTTTTGTTGTCAGAATGAAATGAAGAATGGTGAACTTATTCCTGCTAGCATCTGCTCTAACAGTAGCTGAATGGTTAATCCGCCATGTTGAAAATGTCACAGGTTATCCCAGCTTGGCAACTCGTGTATCAATATTATTTCCCAATTCCCCAGTGGAAATTATGACGTGAGGGGGCATTCATGTGCATTTTACAAGATGGACGCTCGTATTTATCAAAATTCCAATAGCACGTGAAGGCAGGGTAAGTCTTAAAATGAGACTATGTAGGAAGCGGGTCTCCTTTCATGGAGGCAGCCATGTTGCACTACCATATTTCCACAATAGCCCAGAATAGACAAACCAAATACTGACTCTAGACAGGGAATCAGGTTTTGTTTTAAAAGTGATGGCCACCATAGCCTCGCTCAGATCTGGGAACAGGCTTTCTGTGTGTGCAGTATCACCACTAGATGCTGCTAAGTCTTTCACATTTTACACATTACACCTTTAATATCCTATGTGTCAGTATATGAATTTAAATGGATGCTGACTGTCCTCTCTAACTTTGATTTCTCCCTCAGTTACATACAGTACAGTATGGATTTTTTTTCTTGCTCATACATAATGTACAACTTATACCGTACAACTGACATCCAAAGGTGCCATTGTAAATTGCAACATTAGATACATCATGTGGAAAGTGTCTATATATCAAATGCATCAGCATGACATCTTTGATATTTTTTTATGTAAAGCCCTGATAATATGTCCCATGGGTGACTTGTGCTTTCCAAAACCAGTTGATTTTATGTCTATGATGAGCTGATGTTCACACTAGTCACTTCAGTTGTAGACTGTATTTGAACGTGATCAGTTTTCATATAGCAACTTTTAAGTTAACAACAATAAAACCATTAAGAGACTTTTATTCTATATTTGCATAGCTAAATGTGTATTACACTAATAGTAAACTGTTGGTTTGGTGTTTAGTTGTAGTTGATGTGTGTTTCCCTCCCCTCATTTGTGTAACTGGTAGGGTGAGCCAGTATGAATGGTTCCCTCCTGTAAGTTAAGTTTGTGTTTTAGTGTGTGCTTATTTTAGTCACTTCATTTGAATTTTGAGCTCGCTTTTTTACAGACTGATTAAATTAATAGACACTTTTGCTTTATTGTTTCTCATTTTTGGGATATATAAAAACTGACTGCCTTTCTGCTTGGTTTGTACAAGGTCATAAATTAAATAGGCACACATTGTTTACTTAAAAGACTAATTTATAAGCGAAGTTCTTCCTGCTGTTTAAGTTTCTGATCCTTGAACTTGGCCATCCCAAAGCCAATAATAATAGTAATACAGTAATAGTAATAATCATTACTGCTTGGACAGTGGATTTAAATGCAAATACAAAGTCACCACACAGCTATGAAATCCAACAGCTGGTCCAGCTATGCTGTCATCATCAGAAACTGGCATCACTTCAGATGACAGTTAGGAGGAAAAGACATCTCATTTGTCTAAAAGCATATTGCCTGGATTAAAATGGGACTAAGATGCAAAAAAAAAAAAAAAAAAAAAAAGATGCAAATAAATGAAACGTGGATACACTTAAGGGAATGGAGATATACCCATAAACTTACATGTCCTGTACACTCTTATTTGTTGTTTCAGTGTGCTATTGCATGTAGTGCAGTTCATACAGGACCCATAAGAGCTGTATTACTGGTGTTCATATTCAAGTTAAAGTGGTTTTGTTTTCCAGTTGGTAAATAGAGCCTGAATTTGAAATTCAGCAAGGTTGAGAAGGTGTAATGACTGAGCATCTCGAATCTTAACATTGGAATGAAATATAAGTTGAACCATCTGCCTCCACTGTGGTTTGCCCTTTTTGTTCTTGAAGACAGAGGCAGCCAGGTACAGCTTTAATCCAGACATATTTAGCTGGATAATCACCTTTCATTATCTAATCCTCAGATAGGCAAGGCTTCATAGAGATACACCTCATTCGTACCTGTCATCCAAGACAAATAAAGAGAACAATCAGATTAAATAAGCATAGAATAAAATCGTCTTTCTTCCTTTTCTTTTGGTGCCTGGAGAAGGTAAGCTTGTGTAAAAGGGTATTTTGTTGTAGGCTACTAATGGTTTATAGTGAAGTATCAATTTGTTTGTGGCAGCCCACTCACACTCTTATGAGGCTGACAGTCATCTGTTCTGTGCTACAGTATTTGATTATCTGGAGCTCAAGTGTATTTTGTTGTACAAGCTGACAGATGGCCAGCCCACTGTTTGCATTTGTTTTGGATCAATATTTCTGCCCCTGTTGCTTGTTGTAGTTGATTTAATAATTTATTTGTTCATTTAAAAGGGACCATTACAGAAAAACATGGTTACATAAAAAATAAGTCGAAGGATGTAATGTGCACAGGCCTTGAAGCTGAAGCTGATTTGCAGCCCCAGTCTCAGTTAGGCTTTTAAATAAAGATTAAAACATCTAAAGAAATAATGCATTTCTGATAGTGACTGTGATAGTTTCGAATTCCCCTACTATCTTAAAGGCAAAATTGGCACTGCTGAATTTTATTTGTATTGAATTTTTCTATACATTTACAGTGTAGAGCAGTCACATCAATGTAGACTTATTAAAACCAGCTCCACTGTGTGATTATCTGGCTGGGCTCCAAAAATACAAGGAGGAAGGGGATGTAATTAGGCAAGAATTATACAAAGCAATAAGGAGATTTTTACAAATGAAGAGACAGGAAAAGAGTTTTTTTTTTTTTTTTGATCGCTTGAGAATGAGGAAAATATCTCATTCTCAACCCTTGTTGTTCTGTATCTGGTCCAATACCGAAGGCGACAGTCTCATTTCGGGGCTGTGACACAAAATCAGTGCTGGGGTGGTGGGGATGGAGGAAGGGGTGGAGGGGTGTTAAGATAGGTGACGATAAGATGAAGTGCCAGACCCGATTGCATTACTATCGGTTGTTTATGGATCAGACACAGGCTGGTTCGGCCCTCTGGGATTGATTGTCTCCTGACTGGACAGCAGGCCGATAGAAAGACAATACAAAAACAAAGAGAAAATAGAGGGGGAGTACAAAAAAGGTGAGCTCTCACCTGAACTCATAGCCAGTCTAAGTGGAGCTATACACTATTTTTTTTTCAGTGACATCACATGTTGTTTGTTTCCATTTGTTTCTATGTTTGCCTGTCAGTTAGAATAGCATCTCAAAAACAACCCAACACATTTCACTGACATTTGGATTAATTTTAGGCTCTCTGGAATAAGATAATGTGGAAAATGTGGGTGGCTCAGTTTCAGTAGAAATGTAGGTACCAAGTTTACAGACCACACTCATTTCCAACTAAACAGAAACATATACCAAAATGTGCATTATGCTTTTTTGGTTTGAAGAACGTGCTGGAAGAGTATTAGCTGTGGCATAAATCACCCTGACTCTTGAATGCAATTGGAACCAAATTTAGACAGTAGGTGCATAATGTATGTCAGCTCTGAGCAATAATAAATATCAGCAACATCATACATTCATTCCTGGTGGTTATAAGTGTGACTCACTTGATTTTTTGGATCTCTGATACCATTTTGTGTGTATTTTACAGATTTACACCCAGATAAAGAAAAAAAAAAAATCTAAAAATAGCAGAGTAAAATAAGTGTGTGTTTTATGTCTGTGTATGCTGTGTATGGGTCTTGTTTGTATGACATGTAATGAATCTCAGTGGCTCTTGTGGAATATATTTAGAATCCCTATTTTGTGTTTAACCCCTAACATTCCAGCCATGTCCATTCATCTCCTACTGCAACATCTCAGCCCATGGGTGCAGCTCGCCCCACCCATCATCAGCGGCGTTAGTTGTGTTTGTTTTAGCCCAGTCCACCTGGCCCTCCGTTTCATTACTTCAATTAGCCTGATTAGGATCTAAAATTGCTTGTGTTTGCTCGGTGATTGACAGCAATTGGCCACTTAGGGAGGAGAACAGCAGGCATAAAAAGTGCTGCTCGGTGGTGTGTGTAGTGAAACGCGCATGTGTACAGCCTGTGCGTGTCAGTGTGCGTGTGTTTGTTTACTCTGATGGGAGCTGTGCTCACTGAAGAAGAGAGCAATTCTTCAGGCAAACAATGTGAGACCACTACCATATAAAGTCTAGATGTTTTGCTTCACCCCCGTTGCAACATGAATGTTTATTGTGAAAGAGATACTAATACCACACCTCTCTCTATAATGCAGGGCAGTTTGGCAGCAACAAAAATTGCAGCCTCCATAATGATCATAGAGTTGGATCAACACAGCAAAAACTGAAAATTATCAGAATATTATTACTGCAAGAAAGGAAGATTTATGTATTCCTTTTAGCTTGGTGTTCAAGGATTGTAATCATGTGTCTACATGGTAATGCCTCCCATCTACACCTGCTCTAAGCATGTTACAATCAGCATGTACCACATTCATGCTGATTGTGTGAAAGCGTGACAGACAGGCAATCAGTACTCAGTCATGCCACATTTTGTACACCCCAGTGGGAGTTGGGAACGCAGAAGCACATTAAATGCTCAAGTGTAATTTAGAGGACTGGCTGGTCTTCACGTCTCTTCTCGTTATAGTCTACCGTGGTCTGTGCAGCTTTAAGCAGTGATCACTGGAGATGATCTTTAGTATCTGTCTTTGGACCACTTTCATGGCATGTGAGAGCCTGGAGTGAGGCGTTATGTTTATAGCACATCGGTGCCAAATACACCCGTTCATCATCAGGCTTTGAGAATCAAAACTGCAGAGGTCCACGACAGAACATTAATCTGCCTCCTACAGAAACCACCAATCCTCCTCTCCTCATCCTCCTCCTCTGCAGACATGTGATTGTCATTCACTCCCTCTTTCTTCATCGTTCTCTTCTACCTCACAGTCCCATCTTTCCATTTGTACACCATCCTTCCTTTCTACACCTTAAGTCCCATTTAACTCAGTTGTCTCAAACTTTCCATCCACTCTTTATTCTCTTTGTGTACGAGTTTGATTTTATTGTTTGGGTGTGCATGTGGTCACTTTTACCTGAATGTGGTCACTTTTACCGACAAACTCACAGATAATTAGTTACCTGATTTTGCAGAGCATTTTAGGGTTTTTACAGCTACAGCATATAATTTTCTACCATTTACCGAATTTGTGTTTTGTAGCTTTAAGCTCATTGTTCTGGTTTCACCCCTCACAACTCTAATGTTCTGACTCATTCTCAGTGCTCTCAGCATCATTTTCAGCACAGGAGGCAACTGCTCACTAACATAGTCACTCTAATAACTATAATACCTTAATGTTGTGTGTTCAGCTTGTGCTGCTGCTAAGTGGCTAAAAATATCAAACAGTGCAGCTCAAACAATGTTGAAAATAGTGGGTTTTTTTTCTTTTTCAAGTAGACTGCTCTTTCTTCGCGGTTCCATTAAGGGATGTCTTGTGTTTTCCCTGCACTCAAATTCCTCTCCACATTTATCTCTTCTGTCCAGCCAAGATGTCTGTGAAAAATGCAAAGGGAGGACCAGAAAGTAGACCATCGTCTGCTGCCAGGTCTGTGAGAGCAAAGTAAACCCTTTCAGATATTCAAACTATTTTCTCCCACTGAGTTCACGTCCTCATATGACAGTACACATAATTCATTTTTAGTGTTGTTATTAAGTGTAATAATTAGTAATGAGAGACATTCAGTGCACTTTCAATTGATTAAAGGCTGTCTTCTGTCCTAGTGTGTCTCCGCGAGGGGGGAGAGGTGCAGCAGCTGGCAGATCACCTGCTACTGGGAGATTCAAAAACAAGGCCCTTCAGCTCAGCCTCTCCAAGAAATTTTGGTTATTATCATACTTTGTTTCTAATCAACATTGATTAGGACAAGGGGAGTGGGTTGTGAAGATTTGTACACCCAATTAGTGTCATCATTTGGAACATTAGCTGTAAAACAATCCTTCAGGATTTCAAACTTGTTCCCTAAAAGAAAGACACTCCTTTCCTTTTTCTAGTGTGTGATGTAGCCACTGGAGATTCAACTGCTCATGGTTTTCTATCATTTCAATCAAGCTGAGCAATTATTTCAAGACAAGCTAGATGGGTTCATAGCTTTCTATAATTATATCAGCCAAAGATTTGAGTGTGTTTGTTAAAGTAAGTTAGGGGGGAGAATTATTAGCCTGGCTTTGACACTGACAGCCCTCAACACTTGGCATCCAAATACATACTTCACAGCTCAAAGTCACAGGCCCCATCAGCTCAGGGGAAAGGCTCTGGTGAGAAGGAGCCTCGTCTGCGCAGTAAAAGGAGCCTCAGCAACAGCTCGATGGTGGCTGCTGCCTACATCTCCTACCTCAATAAACTCTTCGGACAGGTCAGTTCAGTAGCGCTCACACTCACATGCATGTTGCTACTGCAGCCTTTGCACACTTGTGAATGATTAGTAGAGTCACTCCAAAAAGGACAAGATTGCAGTTCTAAGCGTCATGAGGAACAAGTAGACATTTCAGGAAACAGCTTAAAAATAACAGCTGATAAAGTGGGCTGATGATGTCACAAGCCTAAACTGCTTGTAAACACAATTTACGTCAACACTCAGTGCTCTTAACTTTGTGTAATTGCTTTATGACACCTTATTACCTGTTCCTGAGAGACTGACCTCCAAAGAAAAAAGACACAAAGCGTTTTCCACCCTAACACCTGGAAGATGTCCAGTACAACCACAGTGTGACCTGCTGTCCACTGAGCAGCTCCTGTGGAGCACTCGGGTTTTGGGGTCCTTGCTCAAAGGCACCACAGTCATGTTAATGAGGGACAGGCAAGCTTGTCCGACACAGATTTCTCACTTCTCTAACATTTAGGTCAGCACTGTCACCAATTCATTCACTTAATGCTGGGTCTCTATAGGCCATGAGTATGTCTGAGAGAAAATGAAAACTGGCGAAGAAAAGTCGAGGTTTATAGGCCGAGTCACAGCTGAAATATATAACATTACACTGACTTAAACAGAACTGTGTTGAGTTGGAAAAAGGATCCATTTGTTCAGCTGATCACAATAGCAACTATCGATTGAAAAACTATAAACTATAGTCTATAGTGTTGACTGTGAACCATGAGTGTCCAAAAAAAAAGTAATGTTCTCTTTGCAAACCAGTAATCACTGATACAGAACAAATGACCATGGAAAGTCAATAACATTTCCCACCTCTATTCATTCAAACATAAAACCATCTGATCAGGACTGCAGGACATTACCTCATCCTCTAAATCCTTTGAAAAAAGTCACTCCAGTCAGTCCACTTCATATTGATTTACTTCCTGGACACTGGACTGGCTTCTATTAATGCTCTGCTTGGCTGAAGTTAGGGGCTGGCTTTGTTCAGACCTGATAACATCATCCCAGATTCCTGTAGGGCAGCAGAATATTTGGGAAAATGACAACTGGAAATGATCCAGTTCAGTGGCATAGTCCAGCATTCTGTTAAAAACATTGCTTGACAGTGGATTCATTTATTTCCAGTATGAGACTAACTGTAATTTAAAATATAATGAGTAGTTTTGGCATACTCTAAGTTCAGCTGTGTAATCACAAGATCATTCACAGAAACTAATGGCGTGTTTGAGGTAGTCGGCATCAAAGAGGAAGACTTTGGCTACAGATGGATGTGGATCAGATCCAGGATGTTAATAAGACTGACTTAAAAACTCTGCTCTGTCAAGGACAGAACCCCCGAATGGCAGAATCATTAAAAGCATCGCAGTAATTCTTCCTCCTCTAGGGGTCACCACAGCAGATGATTCTCATCCACATATAACTGATGGGGTATAGGTTTTACACCAGATGCCCTTCTTTGTCCTTGTCTTCCCAGGTGGTCTACGATCCAAATAAAGCGCTGCTTAGTTACTGAGTGTTAGCAGAACCAGGGTTGCACAGCCTGTGGGAGCCACACATAACGCACAGCAGGGACTTATTCTATGGTCTTCAATTGTGTGACATGCAAAAGAATACTTAAAAAAGAGTATCCTGAGTTGTGAACATATTTAGAATACTTTCTATGCCTATATTAAATGTAGTGACATTTACATAAACAATACAATACGAAGACAATACAAAGTCATTTACGGTTAATGGCAGGGTCTCATAGACTCTGAATGGCCCACTGAGGCAAATTTTGTATTTATGCAACAACAACCAACACTAGCATGAAGGCAAGTATTAGGGATATTATTATGTTATTATTATTATTATTATTGAAAAAAAAAAGTAAGATCCTTTAAACATGAAATCTTATGCGACCTTATTACAAAGCACAGCCAAAGGCTTTTCCATAAATGCTTTCATCTTAGGAGAGAGATTTAGAGTAAAAGATATCAGAGGAATCTATGCTGAGGGGAGTTGTTTGCCCAAGAACGTTTTAATGATGTTTCATAACTAGATGTCTTAATAACTAATGGGACTATTCCGTTGTTTTAAAGCAATTTATGGGAAATAAAACCCTTTCAATGACTTCGGGCTACTGTAGGTTCCTCTGGCACTTCTTTCCCTGAGATACTACCTCATCTGCCATGACTGATCTCCTTTGTTGCACTTGACTCCCTGTTTGAATTTACTTGTAGCCAGGTAGAGAGGTCTTTATAGAGATAGAGGGCACACTGTTTTCATTTCTGCCCTGACATTGAGACAGGGTGACCATCCATATCCATCCTACAGTGTTTGCAATCCCTACCTCAACACAAATATTAATAACCCCCTAAGCAAGGTTCACTGTCAGTCCTCATTAGAGCCAACTGAAGAAGGAGCTGGGAGGGACAAATAGATAAAGAAAAACAATCAATGCATTTACATGTCAGATAGAGCCACACAGCGGAAGACAAATGGCTGCACAGCAAAATGGATTGTACTCACCATTTTGTACTCTATGGTCATTTTAAGTGCCAAAGACAATCAATGTTTGAGCAAAATATCTAAACGCCTCAAATAATGTGCTATGCTTATAAAGGAACAGGATATTCAGTGGACCATGTGGATGCAGGAAGAATGAAATTAACTGTTAATGTGCATATTTAGACAGATGAATTTGGAGTCTGCATGGCATACTGTCTGATCTTTTTGGGGTGAAAAAAAAAATCCAATCAATGTGTTGACCTTGCTATCTAAATATGGCCTTGTAAGCTCGAGGATCCAGTATAAGGTAAACAGGAGTGCTGCTCTTTTAGGCTGCAACATCAAAAATCATATAAAAACATAAAAGGCTTATATAAAGCATAAGTGTTTGAAGAAGGGAACACATACTGTAGTAAGATACTCTTGATGCAATTGCATGCTGGCATTGCACTTGTGTTTCGACTCTGTTGGAGATATTATACAGTGAATAATCATCTGAACGCCTGCCATGTGGAGCAGCTTCCAGATAAACTGTGGAGGCCTCTCCTTTTCCTGAAGCTATTGTGCACTCGAACAGGATGACCTTGTATGATTTATGTATTAGCCACCCTAAGTGCCAACATGCATTAGGAGGAAAATTTTGCACTTTGCTTTGCATTTCAGTTTCACTACTGCTCTGATTTGCCTTTTTATGTCTCACTTTTTTAGAAGTAAAAAGAACAACTGAAGGTTGAAAAGTAATTTTCCTTAATAAAAGTAACAATAAAGTAATGAAAATAGACACTTGATTAAAAGCAAGTGTCATACATATAACTTTAAAAGTGCGCAAAGAAGAAAAAAATCAGCCTGAATTTTAAATGGACTTGAGGATCAAAACTACAACACTCCTTTTAAAATCTGAAGCTACACCATTCAAACTATTATTAGCACATTTGAAGTATCTCCATGTGGTGTACTCTAACAATACAGCAAATTTCAGGTTTGTTCATGTTAAACCTCAAAAATAATAGCAGTAGCAATCGGACAAATGTAATGAGAGGAAAAGAGAAAAAATCTTCCTCCTCCGTCCAGATAAAACGAGAGATTTAATTTTTTACATCCACCTACAAGTGTCCTAAACTCTGCTAGTGAATTCTGTTGAGATTCAGTATTTTTCTCACTGCATGAAATGGAGGAATAACAAGCCTACAATAAATGTGTATACATTTATGCTCACAATAATCATTGCTTGTATGTCTCTTCTTTCTATGAACTTACAGATATCTTCAGGCTTGTGGTGTCTTTGTGCTAAGCGATATCTTCATCCATATGTCAGGATCAGTTCTTCTATAATAAGATGACATGGTTTGGATGTTTCAGGCGTTCCCTGTGGACATGATGTTTCTTCAGAAGAATTGTACATTACCCTAGAGTCAAGCTGCTATAGGCGCAGGAATGGTTTTAATAAGTCATCTGGCTAAGGCATATTATCAAATTGCTCTTGAAAACATGATTAATTTTCAATACAATATTTCAGTATTTAAAGTTGCAAATTGAAGTGTCATTGCTAAAATATATGATCACATTCGTGGTCAACATGCTGCAAAATGGCTCTATGTGAAGCTTTCACACCTCTAAATGCATCCTTTCAATGTATCTCCTTCCTGAGGATATGCATTTGTATAGTATTGGAATTGATGGATAAATTATATGTTTTTAGCAAAATGATCTGTCTAAAACCCATGAAATATATTTACATATTGTTATTTTAAGCCCTAAATGCATAGCTACATTTTACTCCCATCCATTATGCATAATGACTGTGGAGATTCAGTTCTTAGCTCCTAGCTTTGCCTCTACCTCCTTGAAAATACATGAAAAAGAGAGAAAGAAAAAAGTGAGGCGAGATCACCCAGAGCAAATGTCAAAACAAAGCAGAGAATACTGAATGATTCACACAGAAAGCTACATTCAAATAACATGCCTTGTGTCTATGCAGGCAAGTGTATATGTACTGAATGTGTAACTGTTTCTTTGCAACAGTGAAATCAGTGGAAACTCACATATGGTTGTGCGTGGGTATATATTTGTATGCAAACAGAATGAGTTTGTGCTGCAATTCCCTGAGCATGCTGCAAAGGTAGGGTGTGCATGTGTGGTATTGTGTCATTTTGTAAATTAGAAGGACTTATCACTGGGTGAAATCCCATTTGAGTTTACTGTCAGCATGTAATGGAGTTGACATGATATGCATGTTATTCGAATTTGATAGTCTAAAACAGATTATCACTGGGATATTTCTCAGGAGAATGATCTGTTTTTAAGCCACCCTGATTTTACATCCTGTCCGCCCCTGCTGTCCTCTAATTATTTCCACTGTCTCTTTTCTTGGTCTTGCAGGAGAGAGAGCTGATGCCAGAGGAATTAGACGGTAAGTTGTTGAAGTAATTTCAATGTAAACAAATAATAAATGACTACTGATTGCACAGATTTGTCAATCGCATTGATGTTTTTTCTGTTAAGCTTACCCCTCTTCATGATTCATTTAAGAGATTGAAGGCTTCTCCGATTTGCCCTAAAATGTTGTATGCCAACGACTCAGAGCTACAAAATCAATTAACCCACCATGACCTGCTGCTGCAGAAAGCTCTCTGTCTCTTTTTCCTGTTGGAGTCAACAACTTATAAGTTAACTTTGCTGAAACCGTTGCTGTCTGTGTGCATGTGCTGGGAAAATACTTTACCTTACTTTATGTTTTGTTGCAATTGCTGCTATTTGTTTGTGTGTCTGTCAGAGCTGCAGGAGGCATTTAAGGAGTTTGACTATGATGCGGATGGTTTCATCCATTACAAAGACATCGCAGATTGCATGAGAACCATGGGCTACATGCCGACAGAGATGGAGCTCATCGAGATCATCCAGCAAATCAAAATGAAATGTGTGTATTTAACTGCCTGTATGGTTTTCATTTATTCCTCAGTAGTTAAAATTTGTGCGTGACTGATGGGTCTTTCTGAGGCAAGCAGGTGTAAATGTATGAATGATGTGTCTATGTGCTGCTCAAAAGTATATGCTGGTATTTTGGCACATTCTCCCCAGTGAGTCTGTCAGGTACTGATGTTTGTCTTCGAAGTTGGGGACATTCAAGACATTTTAGCAGAATGATTAATGTCCCTCATGCCGCAGGTGCAGGGGTTTACGAGTATGCGTCCACATGTTGAAAAATGTCTTTAGTTGACACCTAACTTTCCTCACTCTGCTTGGGGTGTGTTTCTCGTTTTCTTTTCTGAGTGACCAAGTATATATTTGTGTGCAACTGGTGATTAAAGTTTAAGGATCACTGGTTTGCTGCCATAAGCCTTGGGACAACTTGTGCCTTTAACACCTACATAGTGTAACAGCAAGGCCTGACAATCTGAACAAACCTATTTTACCTTTACCATGAACCTTTAAGGACACACAGAGAAACATGCATTAAGTCTGACATTTTAAAATACCCCAAATTCTAATCTTAATGTAAGGTTATGGTTCAGGAAGTAAAGCAGGTCATCCAATAATCATAGGGATAGCAGTCATATCCCCAGCCATGTCCACATCTTGAATCGTCCTTAGTCAAGAAACTGAATGCCAAATTTCTGTCAGGCCATCACCTTACATGGATTGCTGTCACTGGATATTCATTAGACTAGGTGAATGAGATGAATGAGGGGCAAATTGTAGAGTAATAATTCGATTAGAAACAAATTGCATATACAGCTAATATTTCTGTTTCCATCGTGCTCTATCACATTTCACTTCGGCCAAGCAAAAAGATGGAAAGTAACTGGTCACACTGACTAGCAGCCCAACAACACCCTGCTACACAATCCCAGACCTACACAAGCCACAACACTTTCCTGGCTCCTTCTGGTCTAACTTACAAACATGGACACGCTCTTTATCTGCACCTTTGTTTGTTGAAACAATGACAAAACAAACATTTACCTGGGAAAAATGCACCGCCAACTTCAGTTTAAAGGTTCATTAGCTAAATGGCTGCTCAACTGCGGCACAGTAAACAGCATGTAAATGTCTGAAAATGTCACTTTGGAGAGGTTAGATGCTGGCTGGGTCCTTGCTCTTCAATATCACTAAAACACTGTGTGCCCACGACTTGTAGCTAACAGTGGAAGTTATTCCCCTGCCAGTGAAGCTCAGCCAAGCAGCTGCTGTCAGTCAAACACAGACACTATCACCCCTCCAGCAGGCTGAGACAAAGAGAAGCATTTCCCCAGTTAACACCCTGATATTTCAGTTCAGTTTATTATTTCACCAAAAACATATCCTTATTTATCCCATGGTATCTAGCCTTGCAGATAATTTTTCTTTTATTTGCTCGGATTTCTTCTGAAGCACTAGTCCTTGTGCTAACTGTTTAGGCAATGCTCCGTGGATAATTATGCGGGGGCATTGCTTTTTGAAAGGGATGTTGCACTGGAACAGCCTACATTGTAATTTTTCAATGGTCTTGTAAGCACCATTTTTTTTTCCACCTACATTACATTACTATGGAAGCAAACATTCCAGACCTCAAAACACAGGCAAACGTGGCAAGACAGCCTTAGAAATTATTTATTTCTCATTTTTAATTGGTGGAGCCAATCATTTAACCAAGTATGTATAAAGTAAATAATAATAAGTATGCATTTATTATCTTATAGACTTCAATATGTTCATGTGCCTGTTTTGAAACAAAGATTAAAAACAGGATCAGTTCACATATATAGATTTAACCTAGCACTGAGCCCTCACGACAATAATGCTGATAATGAAGAACGTATTGGACTTGTCCCACAGTGACACCTTTCGCTAGAAAACTATTACATTACGATGGATAAAGTGCAATACACCAGGACTGGAGTGCAGCTGGTTTTTTGTCATACCAGCTAGTTAATTAGATAGACCTTGTGCTTCAGTTGTAAATAATTTCTAGATTAGCTAATAAAAATGACAAGAGAAATGATCTTGAAAACCATAAATGCAAAAAATTATATAAAGCACAAATTTATTTGGCATAAACAATTGTTGTTCAAGCATACAGCACCTAATTCTTGTAGAGATGCTAAGACATCCAAAAATACCAACTATATCATTCTGAAATGTGTACCAAATGACTCATGCTTTATTGCTGCTCTACCACTTGATGTGATGCTGTGGCCATAAAAATGGTGTCTCAGTTTTAAATTATAAGCTTTACACAGCAATTGGCTGGAACAAGCACATTCTCACAGTATGTGATGCTTCAAACAGCGTAGAAAAACATTGCCGTAAACACCTTACAGGGAAAATTTGAGGGGAATTTTGAACATTTGCTGGTTGTTATAAAATTTCATATTTTATATTTTTCATACTGTGCAGTGTGAATTATTCATCTGTTCACTGATGCTTTAATTTAACCAATCATGGGCTTTAAACATTCCTAGCTCAGTCTCTGTATAGCATAATCCCTATAAAGCCATTAATACCAAGAAACTCAGTCTTGTTTCTATAACTTGTGCTGCACTAGCAATTAAATAATAAAAATAATAATCTCCCAAGACCTCTGGGAAAAATTTTCTGCTCCATGATTACAGACTGACCCGCTTAAGGCACAGAAATTCTTCAAGGAGGTGTCAGGAATCCCTCCAGACTGCTGCTCCACAAGGATAAAGCCAGTGAGCTAAAAAATATACCTTACCTTGAGGCAAATACAAAACTCCTTAGCTAAGACAAAATCAGAGAATTACTTAGATATGGTCCATGGTTACACCAGATATGGTCCTCTGTTTCAGATTCCTTCATCTGCTGTAACTAAATTGTTTCAGCCATTAGTTTCATGATTCACACTGTAATAGCCTGCCATCGTTCCATTTATTCTCATCCTCAACAGTCCTGAGACACACAGCACTGATTAAATTTTTGAACCACAAAATGACCACATGGCTTTATCGAGTAGTCCTTCACATCCTCTGCAGCCCAGATAATAAAAACAGACCAAGCCTTTTGGTGTACACTATCAAATAAGCCTGTCTTTTGTCAGACTAACAGCATGAGTTTTCCTATTGTATCAGTCCATTTGCCACGGGGTCAATAAAGACTGAAGGACTCATAGCACACAGATTTGCATGCATTATAACCTCTATGCACGTTCATAAAGACAAGCATGATAGTACTGCAACTCTTACAGTACAGTACAATTTTAAGTACTACTTTCACCACTCTAATTTAGAGGGAAATACTATACAATATTTTAGAAATACTGTACCTACTCCATACAACTGTAGGCTTTTTATCCATGTTAAATATTTATTACATACTATATTATATTTACCTACATTCAATTTGCCATAATTTGTCTATAATCAAAAAATTGTTCTGATCTTACACTAAAGTTCACTGTCCTCTTATACTGCACATGAGCCAAACTAAAAGTATGTAGACTTGATGTAGTTTGCTACTTAAAGGTTAATGTATCCATTTATAAATAGCCATTCTTCATAAGGAGTACTGCCACTTGTGGTATTTAGGTGTGTAGCATAGACACCCCAGGGAAGCATAGAAGTTATTACTTGGTTTTGAACCTGTGTATGTGTGTGTGTGCATCTACTTCTGTGTGTTTCTGCAGGGGGTGGTCACGTAGACTTTGATGATTTCTGTGAGTTAATGGGGCCGAGAATGCTGGCTGAGACAGCTCATATGGTTGGGTTGAAGGAGCTCCGCTGTGCCTTCAAACAGGTAAGAGGTCCCCAGCTAAGTACTGTAAAGAAGTCTCGCTTGTGACTCGGCACTGTGACAATACTTTGAAGTGTACAACAGGGCCTTTTCTTTAGAGAGTGCCAAGAGTGTATGGCTCGTACTTGTGAAGACGTTTGAGAGGAGAGGGCTAGCTGGCTATGAATGTTGAAGAAAAAAATAGAAGAGGCTTTTATATAACTATCCAAAAACATATTCTATATTTCATTTCATTTCTTAATTTGTGCTCATTAGTCATGTCCAGCTGTATTTGGTCCGTTGGTCTGCAGGAAATATCTATTACGTTGCTCTCTTTGGCGTCAATACAGAAGCAGGCACACAGGTACTGATTTGATTGTCCTCCAAAGCCAAGCTCTGGTGTGATATAGTCTCAGACCAAGCAAAACAAATGAGGTGATGATTTATGATGATTTATTTATGATGTACACACACACACCTGGGTTCAACCATTTAAAATAGAGCATGATAGGTTTTTAATGGTTACTGCACAACAGACAACACTAATGAAGTGCTGTTAATGATTCTAACTGAACACATATTGGAGTGTATAAGCCTAATATGCTACTGGGATAAATTTTATATTTATATATATATATATATATATATATATATATATATATATATTTATAAATTTTGTCACATTTGTTTCAAAAGTTTGATGACTTTTTGGTTCCTGCAGCCTAAGAGAAGTTGTTTATGTCAAAATGGTGCCAAATCCAACACACTCTTGAGTGAACCTGAACTGTCTTAAAATTAGCTTTGTAAAAACATTTCTATCTCCATCAAATTCTTCCTATTCTTTGATAAATCAAGTTTTTTTTTTAATCAAAGTCTGTAGGCAGGTAACACGGTCTCCACTGTATCTAGAGTCTCTCCCTTACGTGTCATCAATGTACTGCTGTCAAAGGCGAGAAATTCACATATTCTGACGTTTGAATTGATTTGTGGAGAATAATGAATAACTCTTCTGAACAGAAAGTTCTACAACTTCAGAACACAGACTGCTCTCTGAGAATACATTTTCAGTTCATCCCTACTCTCCCTCATAGTCACTTCAAAAAGTCTTTCTCACTCCAGTACCAACACCTCATGAGTCAGCATTGCCCCATCTGCAGACTGGAGCTATTTTCAGACTTCCAGGGACCTCGTGCAGCCGTGTTGTAACTACATAAATGTGAAACTCTATTATAGACTGAGCTATAAGCATTTCTGTATTTTATAATTTGTTTCCCTCCGTCTACTTCTCTTTCTCCTTCACCATATTGTATTTAGTGTTTCAACTCCATATTAGTACATATATGTATTGTTGTTCCTTCCTTCTCTCCTCACCTTTGATTTATTTATTTGTTTCTACTTACTTGCTGCATGCATCCACTAATGCCACATAATACAGTTTGACTGTGATGGTGATGGAAAGATCACATTAGATGAGCTGAAGGAGGGTATGAAGACCCTCCTGGGGGAGAAGCTGAAGAAAGGCGAGCTGGAGGAGATCCTCGGCGACATTGACCTCAACAAAGATGGCAGCATTGACTTTGACGGTAAGCAGTGTGAGGCTTGAGGGGGGGCGACTCCTGCAAGGTGTGAGATGATATTAAAAGTAGTAGTCATCATCATTCTCACGACACACTGTTCATGTTTCCATCAGGACCTAAAGAAATCCACAGCTCTCCTCGCGGGGTTCGTGAACGCGCATTACCATGACAACGAAATTAGCAAGTGTAGCAAATGTAGCTAGCGTTAATCAACTAGCTACAAACTACGTTGTTTTGCTGTCTCAACAACCTGCAGTTGCTATAGTTAACGTCAAAACAGTGTACTTATATTTGCAAACTAGCCAGCAATTTATAATATCAGCGGAAAGTAATTCGGGCAAACAGGCTAATGTGACGCAGGTGGCTAACGTTAGCTATTTGCTTGCTAAAGCACTAGCGTATAATTTGCAGACACATAAAAAAGATTACATAACTAAACAACATCACGTTGATACATATGATTTTTAGTGGAAACAAATTTCTCACCTTACCTGCGGTAAAAGAGCAAGCTAACTTTAGTCTTGCGGCCATCTTCATGCCTTTTAAATCCCAGTCAAGCGGCTCCTAAACGGGTCTACGGCCTCGCCGGAGAATAGTCCTTTTTCAGTTTTAGTCCTTCTGGCCTTCGTCTCTTCACCTGTTTTGCAGGTAGATGTTAAAGAGAACATTTGAACTAGTTAGTATTTTTCTATACAAAGTCTTGTTTGAGTACTGATACTAGTTTCAGTAGTATAAATACCACTCTGGCAGCAGTTGCTGTTGCTATCGTCTGCATGTGAGCAGTGATGACCTCTTTATTTCAGATAATTCAAATAATGAACTTTTGTTATTTAACTTTGAAAACTGACACAACACATTTGATGTTTTTATCAATAAAAATGAATGATCCATATCAGAATTGTTATCATTGGCCCTGGTATTGATATCACATCATGCCTGGACACCCTTCAAATGTTAAGCACAAAAAAAAAAAAAAAAAAAACACTGCTGGGCAGGTCTAGGATTTTGCAGAAAAACACATTACCATGTGTCACCTTTCAAAGGCTATAATGGTGCACAACCATACACAGACATATGCATACAAGTCAGTCAAGCACTATCAACACCACGTGTGCTAGTGCAGTTACAGGCTTCAGCACACAAAGAGCTTAGAGGTGTCTCTGCAATCCAATCAATTCAAATTATTGGGAACATATGAGCAGGCGTGTCAGTCTCAGAAGGGATCAATAAGTAGGTTCTCCTCATCATCATTAATCAGTCAGAAAAGCAGCACTTGAGTGTATCTGTCCAGTTTAGCCACATGTGCAGAACATCCTGCAAGACACCTGGCTGACTATCATCCACAGAAGCTGAGGGAGCAGTGACAGTATCCCAGTGGCAGCCTACACTCACGCATTAGGGTGACTAGGACAGGGTTATTGTTCCACCTGGTTTACTTCCTTTTATAGAAAATGGTTAAAAGAGATAATAGTAGTGGGTTAACCTGGTATTAAGCTTAAGTACTCAGGCAGTCAATAGATTCACACCTACCATCAGACATATTTCAGAGCAAAGTCCTTCAGGAAGACAAAGGGACATGATTGAGTGGATGGATTTAGTAAAACCTGCCTCAAGCCATTTGCAACTGGGTCTCATTGACAGGATACATCAATAGCTGTCTTGATTGACAAATGAATTCACAATAATGGATATGGCAAGCTGAAACAAGTAGTCAAACTGATTAGTCATTGCAAGAGTAGCCTGGAAACTGGCAACTGCCACATTGGAGTTGTTAACCTTTTCAGTCTAGGACTGGGTTTAATACTTACTTGATTTTTTTTTCAACAACAGACAAATTAAAAATGTGACATTTAAATTTTCATCTGAAATGCTCCTGTATCCTTCCTCCTCTTTTATCACCACATCACTGCTTGAAATTTTCATTAACTTGGTGGTAATAAAAACATTTTACGATTACATCATTCCATGAGCTGCTTTAGTTTCCAGTACAATTTTATGTGGGTTGATAATGTGGCAGCATCCCATACTGTTTTTGATTAAAATGCCATTAGTCCTTATCAGTGAATCTGTTCCTGTCTCCCTCTGCAGAGTTTGTTATGATGCTTTCTGCACATTGACCTCTGATGAAAGAAGATGGAGTACAAACACTGGATTCATAAGCTATATACCAGCTTGAGACCAGTCTCCTTCATTGTCATTTCTTCTGTGGCATGTATTGAAATGTATGTATTTAAAACTGTGAAAAATAAAAAGAAAGAAATAAAAAACACAACAGAGGTAAATAAATCTGGTTAAAGTTTCATAAAAGTTTAGATTAAGTACAGAGGGTAAAGGGTGAGTTATAAAACACCTAACTGTATGTGACAATAATGCTGCACTGTCGCCTCCTTGTGGCTTAGAAATGTACAGACCTCTGTCGAAAAATGGAACCAGATTTATTTTATTTTCTGCTTCTATACTTTTGTGACTGGCTTGAGATTGGTTTGATTACAGATCTTTCAAATTGCTTTATCAATCTGATAAACACAACCGTTAAGATTTGGGGGTCAAATATTTAATATCCTAGAGAAATATTCTAAAGACATTTTACAGGATGGCTACAAAGTAAGGTCTTGTGAGGTGAAACTCCAATACACTGAAATATTTTGCTCCGCAATGTCTTCTATGTAATTTGTGAAATATGTGATGCTTAATTTGAAAAAGTTGCATTTATTGAAAACTTGATAACTTACAAACGCATAACATTTGACTTAATCATGACCTCTTTTTTTCCATTGTGAACATGTGGTGCCTCAATCCAAGAGGAGAAAAAAATGCAATTAAATACACACTTCATTCATGGCAAAAAGGAATGGTTACCAAACTAAAACATGTTTTTCAAATCACAATGCTAAATGTTGTAAGGCAAATGCAGTGCCCTGACAGAAGCACTGCAGGTACTGTCTTCTCTCCTCCAAGCAGACTAAGAGCATCTTAAAATGAAGAACAATGCCAACCCACTGGTTGTATGCATGCTGCCTTAGTCTCATTTCCTTTGCCATAATATTGCAGGACCCCTTTAGAACTTATCATACAAGAACATTGTCAGAATGTACAAATACATTATATTTTAACTTATAAATTAATTCAGTTAATTATGTTGGAGACTGCATCTTGGCTTTGTGGAGACAAATAATATTGGAACAGAACCACTAAATCTTACAAGCCTTCATTGCAAAATTCTCACACTCCAGCAGGATCTCTGAAGACCCAGAACAAACATACATTTTGGAAGATTGGCCTACCAACCTTAAGATTTTTTGCAAGAGGAAGAAAATCATTTAAAAAACACTGAATCAACATAAGATTTTAGGGTCATGACCTTTCCTCCAAATTCATTTTGGGAGGCACGAAGTGGCTGTTCAAAATTGGAAGAAACTAAAAGTGGAAAAACATGGGAAGAAATACGGTGTCTACTTTGTCAGGAAGTTCGCTTTACCACAACTTATCACACATTGAAAGTGATGAATGGTATATGTAAGTGGGAGAAATGAGCAAGACGAAAACTTGACACCCAAAAGTGAGTGATTCATATACACAAGCCTTTAGCTGCACTGGATTTTGTACACGTCTCTTCTGAATGGTTCCTCCAAACCACATTGCATTACATCTTGGTATCACTTTTTGGACATTCAGCATTTAGGATTTAGTTTCACAAAATCACTCCATCCCTTCTCCCTATATAAACACAAATAGTAAAGCCAGGAGACAAAACAATAAACACTGGTCTCACCAGAGAAAAACTGCATTAAGAATGGGAGCTTGTGAGAATAGCTGCTGTCATATCTGTCCATTCTGACATTTTTTAAAATAATTTTTGACAATCAGACAGCATGTCCTTGAATAACTCAAGGAATGTTTGTGGCGGAGAGAAGAGGAAGCTCTAGTTGTTGGGGATGCTCTGCAGATATGTGAGGATGTGCTGAATCTTCACCAAGCGTTCTTTGAGGCTGGTCATGGACAGGACAGAGAGCTGGTACCGTGGGTCAATAGGCAAGACAGCCAGGAGCCACCAGCAGCAAGCTGGACCATTGGGAGTTGCCTAGAAGAGAGAAGGAAGAGTATTAATCACTGCTTTCACAATAAAAAAATACTAAACCTGTAATAGATTTTTTTGTGATATTCAAACAAAGAACATCTGAGTCAGCTTACTTCTAAGGTTTGGCTCTACTAAGGTTTGAACGTGGGCAAAAAGTGGCATACACATTCCACTTGAGTAGGACATAGTATATCATTTGAAATGTACTAGGATTTTATAAATACAGCCCTAAACTCTGCAATTAGTTCAAACATAAATGACCTTTTATGCTAAGCCACCAGAAGAATGCCCCTCAGAGTACATAGCTGAAAAGCCCTGTTTATTCCAGTTAAGAGAGCCCAAGTTATATGTTACAAAATGTGCTAAACCTGTAGCACATGTAGGATTTTAATTAATCATGTGTACTATGTCTGTGCTGCATTTCATTTTAAGACAACATATAGTCCCTTTACATATACATAAAATATGTAACAGTAAAAATGCTTTGGTTTGTTTTAGTGGATGACTTATGTTCTGAGCCAATTATTGCCATTTTTAACATAATTGGCACTGCCCAATGGCAGAGCATACTAAGCCAAGTAACAGGCAATTTTTATTTCTTAAAGCCATATATATTTAGTTAGTTTTAAATGAAAGGTTTCTTTTCACATGGGCAATTCTAGACCCTTTTCAAAGGTGCTCAAATTTTGTCTCAGCACCTGTAAAAAATAATTAAAATGATGAGTAATAATGACCTATTATTAATCATCCTTAGATTTTATGAACATGTTAATTTTGCAAACTTGTTTTGTAATCTGGCATACATATAAAAGTAGAAGAAGGTAGCGATGAAATTTCATGGTGGAGATTAAAACATGCAAATACAGCTGCTGATTGTTCTGAATATTGAGTTATTTTTGTGACTTTTTTGTATGTTTTTTTGAGTTTTGTGTGAACATAATGTAACCTTTGCTCCACATGGCTAATTTACATATCAACATGAGCACGTGGCTAATTAGCAAACCACAGCTAAGGTGCATATGTGTATTTATGCTCTAATTACTCATATTCACTATGCAGTTATGCAAGAAAGTGTATTTACAGCACATTTATTGACAGTATAATGAGCGTTGGGCAAACCCTAACTATCTGGAAATCTGGTCTTTAATACGTGGATATACAATTTGTTTCAAAGAAAATAACCAGGTTCAGATGAAAAAGTAACTATACTGACTGCATTGCCCATAGCAACTAAATGTTCAATTACAATAATATATTATAAATCGATATGGATCAATTTATGACTTTTTATTAGAGTATAAATTCTGCAATTGGTTGAGTGTGCTTTCACACAGCTAGGACACAGGAGAGAGAGGAGGACAGTGAGGGAGAGAGGGGAATGAAGGTGTCAGAAAGACCATTTGGCTTAAGGCACTGTATAAATGTTAGCAAACCTAAAAATCTTAACACTAGAATAGCCCCTGACTATTATAGACAGAAATGTGAATACCCAGTAAAGGAAAATCAGCCCAATATATCGTCCAAAAATAATCGATATCCTAAATCAGCCATGAGGTGCACCGCTTTCTAAAAATTGGCATCCTTCATAGAAAAAAGACGTATCAGTCATCCTCTACATTGTTTACTGTGTGTGCAGGTGGCAGAGGTGGGAATTCTTTTCATGACACTCTCTGATGCAAGAGTGCAAGAGGAATTAGGTATAAAGCACCTATAAAGCTCTTTAGCCTATATTGTCAATAGACTCTGCCCCATATGAGTGGAGCTATAATCCCTTTCAGCACTACAAGCTGTGAGCTGGAACCAAAGCCAACTGCACACACACCAACTCAGTTCCTATATTAGGGCCTCTGTAGCAGGTAAATCCATGGTAATGTAGGTTTCCCCACAAAGCAAGCATGTCATTAGATCATCCAATTTTAGACTAAGACTTCAAAGTGTCTTGCAGTGTCAGGCAAAGTAATAAAAGCTTTTTCAAATTTGAGGAGAATGTTTTGTAGGGCTAAGCTCATACTGGTTCCTTAAATAAAAATAAACTATATCAGCTGGTGTTGACCACATGTACATGGCAGGGCAATTAAAACAAAACACCTAGTTTTAACATACTCTGCTTAAATGGCAATTAATATCTATATGTTAATAGATCTGTTAGACAAACAATATAAAAACTATGTTTAAATCACTAATGTTGTTTTTAAAATTATGTTTTATTCTGGGGAGCCAACACCACCAACAGATGTCTAAGTACAATGTTTTCTTTTCCAGTTTATTAATTCTAAATCACCTTAAGATTTGCATTATGTTCTAGCACAATATTCATCAATAAGTATTACTGAAAAGGTCATTGTCAGTCAGGCACGTCAGCCCTCCACTATACCAATAAAACTCCCATTTTTGGGAATAAATGCAATGGCTTCTACACTTTTTCAGATACTGTGCTGAGGTAAGCACATTTGGTCTGAGACTAGTTAAATTCTACAAGATTTAAGTACAGGGACACTGATCTCAATATTTACCTGGATATCAGCTTCTCGTTCTGGCATTGGTCCAAAGTGCTGCAGGATCTGGTTGTGGAAGCGGATCTTGAGGTTTTGAAACCAGACACGAGCCTGCTCGTATACTGCGTCATGCAGCTCTTGTAGTCTCTCTAGCTCATCACTGTCCTCCACCTAACAGGAAAGAGTTAATCAGTAAATACACCAGTGACTTCTACATTGTCTGAACGTCAAAATAAGAATAAGAATTTGAAAAAAAAAAAAAAAACCGTGCTGTGTTTTTTTCACCTTAGTATCCTCCAAGTGTTCAATGTCAGCAGTCCTGTAACCATCCTTTACTCCTCGAGACAGGACCCGGAAGCGTTTTCCTCCAATTGTGTCTACTACTGATCGTCCATCAGGTAGGAAATGGACACTCCTGATGATCAGCATGCAGCCATAATCAGCAAACCTGCAGTGACGGGGATGGATTTAAAAGTTCATTCAGTGATCGTTATAATATAATTTATAACCAGTGGATTTATGTGTACAATGTAAACTAACTGACACAAACAGAAAATCTGTAACAGATTGTAAGGAGCTGACAAGTCATGTTTTCTGTAAGGAATCTCTTTATCTGCCACTTGTTAATCATATAATTTTTTACAGTCTGTTCGTGCTTGCATTCTTACCCTTTCTGGGGATCATTAATACACATCCCAAACTGCCGCGTGCCCGTGTCCATACAGCGGCGAATCATGAGGCGGTAACGTGGCTCAAAGACATGCAGGGGGCAAGGCACGGTGGGGTAAGCCATTGTACACACAAAGATAGGCACATTCTTTGACAGACTGCACAAGAAAGAGATAAATATTTTAAACCTCTCAGAACCTCTTTCCATCTTCTGCATACAGAAACATCTGATCACAAACACAAACAAAATGCTTACTCAGAAAGTTCTTTAGTCTCATCCAGATGAGCTTTCGCCCTCTCAGCATACTCCTGACTCAAATACTGTTTGATAAGCGTGTCCAAGACTGCTGTCACCATGTACTTCCTACATGCTAAATACTGGAGAGAGAAGAACATAATGATTAAAACACTTTTTTTTTTTTTTTTTTTTTTTAGTGAAACACTGTTGATTAGGAAGATTGCTATCCAGACTGATTACACATTATAAGTATTTCTCACCTCTTTCAGACTCTCCTTACAGAGGGGACATTGAGGCGTGTGGTCTAAGCAGCGTTCAAGACAGTTTTTACAAAATGTGTGGCCACATGGTGTAGTCACAGGCTCAAAAAACAATCTGTATTTATAAGAGAAATGCAGCAATCAGCTGGTTGTTCTGAATTTTCAAATCATGTACAAATATACAGTGTGTAATCTTCATGCTTCATGGTGTGAAGCACTACTGCTTGTTTTTACCTCATGCATAGAGAGCACTCAAAGTCACTGGCATCCAGTAAGTCCACAGGAACACTTCTGTAGGTTTTAGCTATGGCAGCCTGTTGTTTGAAGCCTTTTGTTGCAACTAAACATAAAAGGAGGGAATGCATTTCAGTTTTATTAACAAAAGAATTATCTCTGATACAGTTACAGTTCTAATTAGGTCACACATAGGAGTGTCAACAGAAGCAAGGGTTAGCAGCTGACCTTGTTTTTTATATTTGCTACTTCCGCTGTCCACAATACATGGCTCTGCATCTGACACTGACAATTTCCTCTTTAGCAAGCTCCCCTTCTCCTGGTCCCCCAGCTGAGGAGCAGAACAAACTCTCTTCAGACCCTCCTCATCACAACTTGAGCCATGGATTCGAAGTGAATGAGCTCGACTGAGGCCAGGGCGCTCCAGACTTTCCCTGTGTTTCTGGATAATCAAACAAATCTAAGGGTAAGAAGAAGACTGCACTGAACCAATCCATTAATGGTTATGTAGAATCAGTCGTATTATTATTGTTCAGTGTGGTAATACCTTCTGGTTGTCCTGTTGTTTGTGTACAGAGGTGGCACGTACCTGGTGTTGGTGTTG
Source organism: Mastacembelus armatus (assembly GCF_900324485.2). Classification (NCBI taxonomy): domain Eukaryota; kingdom Metazoa; phylum Chordata; class Actinopteri; order Synbranchiformes; family Mastacembelidae; genus Mastacembelus; species Mastacembelus armatus. The sequence continues at coordinate 10,089,687 of NC_046633.1, read as the reverse complement.
TCTTTGGACTGGGCTCTGTGGGTGAGCTTGGGCATTGGCCAGAAGGGTTTTACTTCTCAAGTGAGGTGATGTGTTCTGTGTTGTTTCCTTCAGGCCAACCTTCACAGTGTCATCAGCAGGGGAAAGGAGGTCAAACAAGATCTGGAAAAAAAAGGAAAAAAATCTGTTTATCACCGGAGCAGAGATGTATATGCAATAGTGATTCATTAAGCAGCGCTTCTTGCATCTTGCAGCATTTGCAGCCCTGGATATGCTATCCTATCCTGATATCTCACTGTCGACAATGTTTCAAGTGAGGTTCAAAACATAGTGTGTGGCAAATGAACTACATCTTTCTGCACAAAGCTAGACTACACAGATTTTTTTCAGTTCTGGTAACTATGCTTAGAGGTATCACTAATAAAAAGATTCTTATATATTTTTCTTTGTTAAGAGAGCGCATTTAATGTGGTGGCTGTTGTTTTCATTTTCGTCAACATGCTGTTTTTATTATACAGCTATTGGAGAAGCCTTTAAGGCTGTAGATGTGATTACAGACTGCACAAAATAAAATTTGACATTATACTGATGCAGCCTGTCTGTGTTCCATGCTTTTTTTTTTACGCTTGAGCACCATCACTCTTAGAATTAGAAGGATAAGGAATTCAGACAAGATATCAATACAACAAGCACCCTTAAACAGCAGGTCCAATCAATTTCACACTTTTTACCAAGTGAAAACTGAAAATGACTAATGAGATTATGTATGGCCCCTCATGAAATGATGATCACGCATTAACAACATTGACAATTGAATTGAGTGTAGATTTATCAAACTCTCATGCAATTCTGCCCTGCATTCATGCCAGCAGTATGTTACTTATGTAACTACAATACTGTGTTGTGTCTATTAAGTGACACTAATGTCATTACAGATGATTACAATTCCATGACAGATAACTCTAATAGAAACAATGGACAATGTTTATGACTTGGAAGCAGATAGAGCATAAGAGTATAAATGCTGGCTGATTTTTGATTACTTTTGGAATTCATCCATTTTGACTATAATCTGCAACAAGTGACAAATGCTTATATGATTGTATGAGAGCCCAAAATCATGTTTCTCAAAATAATTTGTCTCTACTTTCTCAATTTAAATAGAATACCTAGTTTCCTATGGTTGAGCACAATAATAATGCAATTGTTGGTAATCCCTGTCAGCATGTTTCAGACACGTTTTGGGAAATGCACAATGTTAATTCCATTTAATTCACAGCATTACAAAAGATTCTTTTATCACAGTGCCTGTAAAACACAGTATCTTTGGCACATTTACAGTTAAACAGTTTATTTAGACATAAAGCTAAAGGTGGATTTTAAGATCCATGCCACGAAAAGAGATAGGTTCCATTAAGTCAGTGTAGTATAATGGTGTATGCTCACTATGAAAACAAAACAAATAGCTTTGTGCAATAAAAATACATGTATAATTTATAACTTACTTCAATTATTAATTATAATGAATATAAGTCATAATTGACTAAGCATTCCAAGGTATACAAACATGAAATTGGGAAACCTACTCATGTACCTAAAATCCTTGATGGAGGGTTACAATAAAATAAGTCTTAAATCTTTGCCTTACAGTGTATTTAGGCTACTTCCTCCAGAGCACCAGCTTAAAAAATGTGACCTCAACTCCACTGACTGCCAGACTTCAGGATAACAACAGCAAGTAATATTTTTGTATCTTTATCTTCCCACAGTCCCAGAAAATGAATCATAACTCAATCTTCATTTTCTCACCTTTTCCATTTGTCTCTTAGCACAGGGAAATTCCTCATCCACAGCCAGGCAATGGAAGAAGACTTGGAGAGATTCATCCACTTGGCCCATTTCATGCAGCACCATAGCTTTCCTGAACAAAGGCTGAAAGGACAGAAGGGAGAAGCAGAAAGAGGTGACACTAACTTGTGTATCAATATTTATGTTTCCACTGGGTATGCAAGTGACCTTTCTAAGTAAATACTAGATTCAAAATCTTACAGATTGGTTAAAAAAACAGGCAGACCACATATTAAATGTCTGAAACACAAGTTAGTAATTCTACTGTTCCTAAATATGATATTTTCATGCTTGTCAATACATCTGTATGAAATTATCACATATTCAAGTGCTTTACATTATATACTTTGCACGACAGATAAAGGAAATCCTATATTTTAACAGAGAAATTTGGTCTTCTGTTACTGATGTAATAGTCATTCATGGCTTTAAACTTAATCACTGCCTACAACACTTCCTTTAGACACAGTTCTCTTCATAAACCTATTTTCCCTAAGAGAACCCCTTTTATACAACACTTAGATAGATTATACTCTGATTATTCTCTGTAAATAAATAACCAGGAACACAAGAAAAAAAAATTGTGGATTCAACAAATTCAGGTACAAGCTATGCCCCCAGAATGGTTATATTTGATAACAAACAAACGAATCAGAAAACATGATTATATCTAGTGTCTGTAAACTGTCCCACAGTGTGCAGGTTAACTTGTAACCATAATACGTCCCTGTGGGACATATAAAGGTGCATCTTATCTTAATCCAATGACACAACAAAGTAGGTACTCTGTGTCTGTAGCTTTGAGGGCAGCAGTCTTAAAATACAACTTTTCTTACCAATGGTTGGCTGACCAATAAATCAGCACAGACTGATTGACAGATTGACAGACAGACAGATTTTTTTTATTGTGGGCTTTTACATAACATTTGTGCTTTACCAAATATGGTGTACCAAATAGCTGCAGTATCAGTGAATGACCTACTTCAGCAGAACAGCAGGACCCAGGACAAAATTCTGTGTCCTCCAAAGCCAAACAGTACTGCTTGAGAGCTGTATAGGCCTCAGCTCGAGACAGTCGCACCACTGCTGCCGTCTCTGGATCTGCAGGAGCCATGGAAAAATGGAGAGGGCAAAGAAAATCTTTATTAGCTATACAAAGAGGTTTTTTTTTTAAAATTTCTTTATTATAAGTCATATATTACATAAAAATACGGCAAACACAAAATATACTGTAGCCTATATTAACTGTGCCACTGATTTCTCAGCATCTCTGAACTCCAACAATACATTGGAAAAATAAGCTGCATAACCCATGAAAGAGTAGCCAGAGATCAGTGGATTTTGTCCTTAGTGGCGGCAGCATTTTGTAGGATAGCTGCGATTTGGATTGACAGCAAATATTATTAGAAAACTCAGGCCAACTTTAAATATGTTAAGTTATTGGTAAATGTTAAGTGAACATGCCCGGATATACCCTTGCTTAAAAGTAGAATACATTAAAGTTAGACACCATTTTTTGTGTGAAAGTATCAAACTTCTTAAACAGTCTATCCTGCACACACTGAGTAGATTTAGTTTTTCAGCATGTCCTCAAAAGTTCAAGCAATTTAACTTTCTTGATGGAGTGTCAGGTGCTAATGTGAACAGGCTCACAGGTTGTCAAATATCATAACATCAGCGAAGCACTCTAGTTATCTGGAAGTTTCTGTCCTGCTTCTCAAGTTGTCATCACTCATCAACACTGAGGGCCAGGGCTTATAATAATCAGGTGGTATGACTGCATCACTCCCACAGCGGTAATAGTAATCGTTATAAGGTGACAGAACAGTTATCCTTATGTGCCTTTAAATGACACATTAATCACAACAGCTGGAGATTATTCTTCTGTTAATTGTTTAATTATTTCAGTTCTGGTTGGTAGTGGTGTCACTTACCCCTATACAATTTGTACAGGCAGTGTTGGGATCTGAAGTAGCAACCCTGTTTACTACAAAGCTCATCTCAAGCTTGTAAACAGTACATCATTGGTCACAACAGAAAACTGCCCACATTCTCTCACCTCACTGCATAACGTTAGTCTGTTACACTTCTTTGATGATTGTGTATTTTGACCACCAGCATTCCCCTGCCCTCCTAACTGACCCATATAATAGTGCATTCATCCCCTCCTTTAAAGCATTTATGAAACACTGGCCAGTAACCTCCATAGGAATTACAAAATCCAAACAACACCCCCTCTCAGTAAGTTACAAAACCCGCCCAGTACGTGTCACGACGTGCCTTATGCAACGTATACCGATCACGCATGCGCACCTGGTGGACTTTCATAAGCAGAGCCTACCGGTACAATGACAACCAATGAGCAGCACAACACATGGAGCATTAGTGACAGTTTTCGATATGTTGGTCAGTAGAGCTCACCCTACTGAACCCTTATGGACCCTCTGACAATAAAAACACTATTATATCAAACACGTTCAAGCATATATCCATTATTTTTTATATAGGGGAATTAAGTAGCATCTCAATAACATCATGTTTATATCATCATCACTGAAGGTGCGCAGCACACACAGCAGCAGGAGACGCCCATCTCCTAACAACATGGATTCTGGGTTATGTTATAACAACACTTGCCTGACTGGATAACATTAGTTGCTAGCGACACAGCCTCCTGGTAGCGTTTTCTTCTACACAGCTCGTCCACTTCGCAAAGCGTTTTCGACTTCTTCAGCTCGTCGGGGAACCATTTATCTAAAAGTCCGCAGAGAACTACACTCACTTTCTCCTCTCCACCCTTCACGGCTTCGCGGCACAGCTTGCATTTGGAGAGCAGCCGCCGCTGTAAACATCTTTTACAATACGTGTGTCCACAGGCTACGGTCACAGCTTCACCTAAAAAGTTATGGCAGTTGGGACAGTCAAACACATCGTTCCCAGAGTTGTCCCGGATCTGGGCCGACTCCTCCGGTCCAGCCGCTATTGTCTTAAAGTTGCGGAGGATACACTCCACGAAAGTGCTTAATTGTTCGGGTCTCACGGGACCATACCGCAGAGCTACGGAAAACCAGTAAATGGCTTCTCTGAGGCAGTTTTCCGATGCTAGCGCGTTGGCTTTCTGCAACACAAGTTGATGGTGGTGGCCCTCCTCTTCCGAGACGTTGTCCGAGTCCGCAGTGCCGATGAAGAAGCTACTTCTCTCCTCCGGGGCGTCCTCCACTGACGTCTGGAGCGACATAGTTGTTGACATTGTGAAATAAATGTTACGTAAAATGAAATTTTCGTCTGATAACGTGTTTATACATTTCGTTAGCTACCGCGCTTCGTAACAATATAGTGAGCGGACTTTCCTATAGACAGCCGTTTGTTACATAAAAAAAACACAGGCACGTGAGCAGCAGGCTCGAGCCGTGATTGGTCAGAGCGTCTCGGTTACAAAACCTGCGCTGGAAAGTTTCGTAACTACGGAAGGGACGTAAGAAGTTTATACTGTTAGACTGGACCATGTGGATCCTGCTGCCCTGCTCTTACATCCCTCCAATAACAATAAAACCAAACAAACACTTTATATAACCGTTTGATATGTCAGTCAATAAGATAGAGTTTGTAAAAGCTGTCAGGAAACGTACTGAGAAAAAAAACCCTTCATACCTGGTTATGCAATTTGAGTTTGTAACACCTATAATTTATTTTTAGCGTCCTTAGCTGTCTGTCTGTTTTTAATGGCATTTTCTGAGACTTATTTCTTCATACCTATCTCTACAAAAAAATTTACGCTTCAGTCTGCTGCGGAGGCAGCATAAAGCAGAAGGCTGCAATGAGACTGGACTCACTGGACGCTGTGGTGGAGAGATGCACACAGAGCCCACCCTGGAATACATTGATCATACCCTTCACTACATGCTGATGGAGCAGAGAAGCAGCTGCAGTGGACGACTCACCTCACTGCGCTGCAGGAGTTAAAGATACAAGAGATCCTTCAACCCCACTGCCATCAGGCTCTACAACACCTTAGCCAATGGCAGATAATAACTGACTACTCACTATTTGACTACTCTCTTATTCTTTATTTGTAAATTTAATCACCTAATAAAACTATTACTGTTTGTTGGTTTTGTTTTAACTATAGTGCATTTTGTTCTGTTTGGTAAATCTAACAATTCTTGCATTAAAATGTATTTTTATGTTTCTCCATTCAGAAGAAACACTTCACTTTTTTGGCATTTCATTCAGGAAACTATGTTTTTTAAGCAAACTTTGTGACATATCTTATATATTATTATAAGTCATACATGGACAGCTTAACTGTATAAAAAATGTCTTGATTTTAAGTGTAAGTGGGTCATACAATCCTTCAGCATAATTACACAAAATCTATGTTGAAACCTAAACATTTATTTACCTGTCAAGACCAAACCTGTTGTATTTGTTGATAAAGTTTGAGACTTGTTCATTTCATCTTCTGTGATATATGCATTTATCTTAGGAAAGATAGAAGATGTCGAACTTAGTCATCTATTCTACGCATTGTTTATGGACAATATTAGCATTTCTTGTACTACCCTTCCATATGAATGCTATATGAAATAGCTCTTCAAGGGTTTGTTTAATTTCATATATTAGTCTACATACTCTTTAAGATGCAACTGAATGGCAGCACTGGCCTTGGAACTGCCACAGGGACAAAGGCAATATTACGCAACACATACAAAAGTCACAAAGTGTGACTTTTTATTATTTATTGTGTGTTTGTGTGACAAAAATAAAAAATATAGAAATGTGTTTTTGTCTCTCTTGTGTCTTACAGACCAAAAATGCCATGGTTGAAAAAACACCCTTTAGCAAAGTTTGCATAAAAAAACAAAGGAAGAAAAAAACCATGAATGCAATACTGTGTAGTTATTTGAATTAGCTATTTTATTTAGGGTGGTTGTTTGAGCTTGGGGGCAGCATAATAATTTAGTCCAGCACTAAAAACCTTTGTCAAGTGGCCTTTAGCCTTCAGGAATATCTGGACATGTTCATTCAGGTGTTGCTAAGTTCTTTTGGGAAGGGTAATTTGCTTAGTTGAAAGGCAATAATGTAGAAAATGTTTCAAAAAATTAGTTATCAGTGTCTTAACCACTGTCATCTATGCATGTAGTGTTATGATGGTTGGAGAAAGACTTTTCATAACGTAGTTGAGTTTGTGAGGCCAACAAAGGGAGAACATGCTGGAGTTTTGTATTTTATGGAGAGACACTTCCATCTAGTGGCTAAACGGAGCTATCACTACCTCGTATCAACAAGGTACAGTACAAGCAGTAAGAGTTACTGCATTGGAAAATATCACAGTTAATAAAATGCTTTATGAAGAAGCATATGACACAAAAGTTAAAGGTGTGTCAACCTATTTCCTGTTTTGTGTCATGGGATACTCCTATCATTAGGTGATGTTTTTTGGCCCACTTCTCTCTGAAATATCCATGGATCCTTGGAATAATGGCTTTACAAAAATGTGTTTTTGCCTTATTCCATACAGCCACCAGAGGACAGTGTTGAACTGTAAGACAGGCATACAGTTGTCACTTTGCCAGTTCAGTGACCTCTTGTGTTCGGCCTTAGATAAGGACTCAGCTGAATATTTTCAATGGCTTTAGCTCTTGTCTGCCACACAGGTCAAGACAGAAATATTTGAAGGATGGCAGAAAACCGTGGAACCCAAGCCAGAGAAAACATGGTGTAAGACTTTACAGATATGATCATCACCACACAGATCACATACATTTTAATTTAATTTTAATTTATTCAAGTGGTATTTGCTCAATTCCACAAACTCAACATGCACATTTTTAATGGTATTTTTAACCCTTGCTTACCTGCTTCACTTAGTGCCATTTAATGCACTAATGAGCATCACTTTCCATTTGTTTCAGCCACGTCCTTTTTCTTTCCCTCTGCGCTACACGCACACTCACATGTGCACACAAACATGAACACTCACAGTACTGTATCCAGACTGTGCCTTCATTGCATGATGGCACTTTGCCACTGTTACAAATGATTATGTCATTAAAACAACAGGAATGTGTGTGAGATTTAGTGCGTAGGTGTATTTCTGCAGACACATTCTCTTCATATCTAAGTATGCACCAATCTATTTTTTGGAAGACAGATCTGTTTTTCCCAGTTAAAACCTTTATTTTCAGTCTTTGAAATATCAAGATAAGTGGAGGAATTATATGAGGTCAGCTGCAGAAACACTGTGACTAAATTCTTCACAGAGTGCTATTATGATGGCATACCAATTTTGGTGCCAAAAGATTAGACCTGTGGGATTTTCTGTGATCCAACATAACTACTCATTGATCATGCTGGAGCACAAGCTTGGGGGTGAGGCTCTGTCTGAACTGCAGAATAAGTAAATTATCTGTAATAATCAGTTTAGTTTGTATGGTGTTTTTTGTTTTGTGGACATGGTGGGTTTGTCAGTAAAAACCAGTGATTATCTTCAAGTGCTGTAGATGCAGAAATCCTGGTTGTTTACAGTGTTATGAGTATATCATTCTTTAGCCTTGCAGTTTATTTAGGTTTCCTGCCATGTTTTATTGTTAGTGGTCCTTTATGATTTCTGTTAAAAAACAGATTTAGTGTTGGTAATAGTCTCTAGTTCAGGAGGAAAATAGGCTCTAGGTGTCAGAATAAAATATGAAAGCAGACTGGTGTGGACCAAGCAGTAATCTGCACGCTGTTTTGTTGCAAACTGCACATAGCAATGCTCGATAAAGTAGAAGATATGCACATAGGCAAACATGCACTCACATGTTCATTTATCATGGTGGGAAAGCCTTTGCGCTTGATTCTCAAACAATGGTACAGGAATGCAGTGCTGGTCCTGACTCCTGGTCAGCCTTATCTAGCGTCGCATAATCTCCTAGAAGTGTTGGGGTTCCCAGGAAAAATGCGTATACATGTACATACAAAAACAAACCCGCATTGGTAGTCAGCACACTCAGGGGCAGAGAAGTGGAAAGTAAGAGAGGAAGATGTAATATGCCTGTAAAGGTTTGTGTTATTTAAATTAAAAAATGTTTCAGTTTAAAGTGCGTGACAAGTTTAATGGTAAATAAATGTGTGCCTATGAGGTTACATGTGTGAGTGCGTGCCTTTAGGAGAATCTGGATAATCTTTGGTTCCTAATTTCCATCTGACAGGAGAACATGAAGGGTTTATGGTCCTCCTGAGATATGCTAATACACTGTCTTGGCTGTGAGCTTTCACAGTCAAGTCAACACTTGTTTCTCACCTTGTACATGTTTGAGTTCTATAAAGTCACAGACTAAGTTTATGGAACATACAGCACGTGAACATGTGAACTAAATTCTACCCTTCTTGCTTTGCCAAGTGATTAAAAAGGGGTACATTAGTCCCCACTGTGGCCTTCAACATGCCCCCCCACCCACCCACCATATTTGCTGGGTGACTGCCCCCTTGTCACTGAATCTGTTGGGTCTAGGCTGGGCCAGCTGTGATACAACGGATCCCATTGTCTGCTGCTGTATGAAACTGTTATGTAAGTAACAACACAAGGAGTGAGATCATCCTTTACCAAGCCAGTTGATACCCACCCGCACGCAGCACACGTCTCTCTTGCCTAATCGCGGATTTATTGATGTGAAATGAAGACAAATGTGAGGTGGATGGGGTGTAGGGGAAGTGAGAGTCTGGCTCTAATAAGCACTCAGAATAAGGTGTGGTATGTAAACATACCTGGACAAATCATGAGGGATTTGACCTTTTGGTCTGTAAAGTTGCCTGTAGTGAGGTCACTGTGTATGCCCATTATTATATAACTCTCAACACACAATTATTATTTTAATACATTTAATAGTGCACTTTGATTAACCTGTACAGAAATAATATTAATAAAAAAGATAAAACATTTGTTCATGTAACACAAAGCTTAACATTTACAATAAAATAAAATAAAATGGTATGATACAAAACAAACATATATCTGAGGTATAAATATATTTGTTTTAAATTAACTGTCATTGTCATGCGTTACTATTTGGCAGAGACACAGTTAAAGGTACAAACATTTATGATATGAACAATGGCTTTAGTGAATTAATCATACAACTCAACACAAAAAATGCAAGCCCTCAGACTGAAGCGTGAGTGTTACGAAGAATGGTCAACTTTGTTATGAGGACCTTGTTAAACACTGTGAAAAAAGTAAGCTTACACAAAGATATTTTTCCTTCCTTTGAAATCACATGTTAACAACATTCAATCTGCTCTCTTCTTTACAGTAAAACCTGTAAAATCTCCACCTTTATAAAAGGACCTTTTTTCTGTTTACTTCTCATATTTTCTTTTAGGACCTCTTATAGAGCATTGTGTTGTTTTGTCATGTACATCCAAACAATTGTGAAATCAATATGTATCTTATTTATTAATGTATACAAGTGGCATCCGGGCAACAAAACTGAACTGTGCTGTGCTATAACACTTTAAACACTCAGGAAATGTTCTCAATTTGGTCCATTAAATCTGTTGTAGTTTCTCAGTACGATCTTGCAAAATTAGCAACATTTCCTTTCTCTAATCTCAGTCCCACACAGTTTCATCTGGACTCATACTATTTAAAGTCACTTGCTTTAAAGTCACTAAATAATTGCAGTTTCCATTATGCTGCATCTAATAGCCTAATGATTAATTTTGCCCAGGTAGCGCCAAGAACAAAAACAACATCCATATCAACCTTATGATACATCAAGCCTAGCTGGCTGAACTACTTCTTGAGGGAATGAGCAGACATCTAGTCACATGCTAGTAAATGAGCACCGTTCTTTCTTTTTGGTGAACCAGCCACCATACTCATCTGTCTTCATCTCCTGCAATACCAGAACCCTCATTAATATCGATCACCTGTTATCTCATAATATCCTCTCTATTGTCTCCACTCAGTCTGCATATTAAAAGCACTTTCACATCTTTTTTCACCCATGGATTCATCAATCAACTAACAATAATAGTGTCTGCTATTCCTCCTGTGCTTTGCTGTAACAGAAAAAAGGAACATTATTACTGTGTATCACTGTGAACAGAATACTGTATGTACATATTATGCTATGACTGGAAACCAGTGCGAAGTATATGTATATATTTTTTAACCGTTTGCTTTGTGCATGCACACGCACACGCACGCACACACACACACACACACACACTGAATCCCCCTTGCTTCTCAGAAGCAATAGCACCCTTTGAATAAAGTTAAACCTCACATCCTGTAACAGAGTCATCATGTCCTTTGGCCCAGATAAATGTTGGTGTGACATGAGTCCTCTTGGCAGCACACTCAGAGGTCCAACAAAACATTTCAAAATATTAACATCGGTCAGTGACGTAATCAGAGCAAAAAAAAAAAAAAAAGAAAGAAAAGAAAAAAAAAGAAAAATGTCCTTCAATCCAGGTTTTGTGTGCATAAAGAGGTTTTGACTCCATCCGCCTGTGTGCTGGAGTGGGTGGAATGACTCACTTCAAGTCTCCAGTGAGATCTAAATTGTGGTCCGTCAGTCTGGGGTTCAAAAAAGCTTTTGAGAATGTTGTTGCCCAAATTCCAAACTGGTTTCTCATTTGTCCATGGGCACAGTGAATGAGTCATGTATCCGTGCCACCTCAGCAGCGCACAAGTGTCCATACAGTTTATTGTACCACTCTGGAAAACGACCCCTGAAAAAACAGAAACAGGCAAAAATATTAGCTCATGGTGTCATCATGCTTAATATAATCCCAAATTTATTTATGCTTCTGTCAATCATCCACTCACCTGCAGTCGGTCCTGGAAATATGCGTGAGTCGAGATTTGTTGGTTCCACAGGGCTCAATGAAGTAACGTGAAGTGAAGACATTGGCCCGAATGCCAACAATAGCTGCTCCTTCGTGGTCAACAGATGTACACACAAGTGCACATGCTCCCTTTGGCAGGTCTGTTGCCCAGGTTCTATTATAAAGAGCAGACAGAGTTTGGATTAAAAAACAAAGCATTAAATCAAACCTAAAGAGTGGGAAAAGATGACAATAAAGCAAGAAATCTGACAAACGGAGGATGAGCAAAAAACAAATTACCTGAGCACCACGTGGTCTCTGGTGGGATGTGGGGCCATTGTGTTCTTGACGTACTGGTAGACCTCTGTCCTCTCGTCCAAGGTCTCCACCACTCGGCTCTCAAGCAGGTCCTCGTCCCAGTGGCCCTGCTCCCGCAAGATCCGTGTCAGAACCTCCTCAGGACCTGCAGGCACCTCCACGGTCACTTTCCACAGCCGAAGTGGAAACCCATCATGCACCTGGAGGAACAGATGGAAAAGGTGGGTTAATTTAAATAGAGTGGGTCTGCATCAACAGCAAGAGAACTTCCAAAAAGTCATTTCAGTCAACAGGCTCAACACAAGTTTAACTATTACAATTTAAAAACTATTGAAACATAGCTATAAATGAATAATGCTTAATGATCTAATCTTATCAGTTATAGTCACCAAAATTAAATGTGGTTATTGAGCCAGAATTTTATACACAACAGTTTGGTTATGTTTCAAAATCTCCCAATGCCCTTTAGCCAAGTCAGCTGCTTCAATGTGACATCAGATGATAGAGAACACACACACACTTTGCCTTGTGACTCTCAAAGCAGAGAAAAGATAACCTCATACAGGGCCCTTGCACTCTAGACACAGGAAAAGTATGTCTGAGATAATGGTGAGGTTGCATATGTTTGTGTATGTGTCTCTGTCAAGCTGATGTCATTCTGGGATGCAGTCCAGTACTAGGACAGGAATGAGAAGCCAAGGACCAGGCCAGTTTCACATGGCTGTGTTTCTACACTGAAAACCATAACTGTGGGTTTTCCACTTGATATTTACAGAGGCAAGAGCAAAGGGAGAGGCAAACACAAAGAAGGACAGAGAAGGCAGGAAATAGAGATAGTTGAATAGACACTGTGTGCTTCATGCATAGTGGCTTGTTTATGCATTAATAACAGACTGATGCTTTTTAATTTGTTGATTAATCTTTTATGTATCCCATTACTTTCGCTTTGTGCCAAATATATCACTGTCTTCAGCTTCTGCCGCAAACAAATAGAAATCAGTCATATGGAGTAAACACATAACACATGAACAAAAGAGTATTTGACAGAGCTGTGGAATAAAAAGGCTTACCTTTCTATAGGCCAGCTCGACATGCTCGGGTGTGGAGCAGCTGTCATAACCTTTAAACTTGTCCTTGGCCTCTTTGAGGAGGGCATCTAGGCTGTCCCGTAGGTATGCTCTGTAGCCTCCATGTCCAGCTTCCTCACCTGCAAGCTCCTCCAGGCGTCGCGGCAGCAGCGCCTGCTCCACATAAGAGTTCCTGCAGCGATTCATATCCTCAGGGATCTGTGGGAAAGGAAGAGAAGGAGGACGATGAGGATCAGCACAGTTGTTCACACACGTGCACATGCTCCCTCTGTAAATGAGAGAATACATCCTTACACTTTTATTGTGTTAGAAGGAAATGAGCAGCTAAGGTGTATGATTGCTAAATATTTTTGATTTGGTTCTGCCTTCTCAGTTTATGTGGAGTATCAATACATGTCAACAATAATGCTGTTCCACAGACTGTTCAGACATATACAAGAGCAGAAAATTCAGCAAAATGATATCTTGATTATTGCTTTACATATAGATGTTTCAGCTTCTCTGTGTAGAATGATGTATTTACAGTTTGGCAATAAAAGGAGTGTTCACATTCATATGCTGAAAGATTTTCTAATGAGGGAATAGAAGTAGGTATAATTTAAAAAACTTCTTAATTGAGCTTGTTTGTGGGAAACTATTAGACAAATTATTATTCAAAGAAGATTATATCCAGGTCATAAAATATCTGAAGGGAATCTTTAATTTATAAATGCCCTATAAACAGCACTGAGTTTCTATATTTGTCTTATTTTGGTCGGTTAGCTCCATCCTGATTGCATGAATCCCCTTAATTAATGTGAAACTCTATAAAGTAGATGAAAACAATTTAAAGTGAAAACAAAGCCCATCCTATTTTCAGCCCCTTAATTTGCCTCTCCCATTCTCATTATCTTTCTCTGTCTTTCATGTTTAATTGAATCCCAATAATATTACCCGCTAAGAAAAGGATTCTCTTTAGATAAGAATAGGCTGGTTTAAATGGAAGTCAATTACAGTCAATTTAACAGGTCATCTTCCATTTCTTAATGTCCAAGAGCTAACAGTAACTGAATTAAACGAAAATAATATGGGAGGTAATTGAGTTTACTTGATGTGTGATGTCACCATGACGGGAAGCTCCTCTAATAAACTTTGTACAGTAATCACATACGGTGTGTAGCATTTTAGTAATTAGCATGTACAGGAAAACGGTGCTGGGAGAGCCGGGTTTAGGCTGAACGGCATTAAAACTGGATTAGTATCAGGGCAGTTTGCTGATTTCCTATCTGGACCCACAGAACCCCTCTGGGTGAGATGGATTCATGGGTTTGTGACTTTTGCTGGACTGTGTTATATTATACATTTCTGAGTTGGACAGAAACATAAAGTAAATTCCAGTCCCGTGAAACAGGGCGTTCAAAAGAGAAGGACTGTTGGCAGATTTACTTTATGTAATCATAACATTGCATTGAGTAAATGACAACGTGAATTGGATCAACGCGTTATGTAACTGTGCCTATGTGTGTTTACAGGACAAACACTGGGAGACAGGGTGTTTGACAAAAACATGGTCCAGTGTGCCAGAGGTGACATTCATTTTGTGAACACACCTCAGTTGACCTAAATGGCAGTTTCCCATAAAAATCTCCATTAATCAACCATTGTGAACTTATCTCTGTATGCTCTTTTGCTTTTTCAAGTTAATTTGGACTTTTAAAATGAGGGATTTGAAAATTAAATTAACTACTGACCCGGAAGAGTTTCCTGCACTCCTGGATCATGTGTGCCAGGCCGTGAGTGGCAGCCAGGTTCTCATTCAGATCCCTCTGGTCCGGCTTTCCCAGAGTCTGCTTCCTGTTCATCACCCTGTGGCAAAGGAAGAGGGGAAGAAACGGACAGAGCAAGATTAGAAACAGTGTCTATCAAGCAGAATAGAACAGTGCAAAGAAAATGCAGAGGAATTGCCAGGGGTTAGAGGGTGGAAAGTAAGAGTTTTGCTGTGTATAATTGATACTCCCTGATATACACAACCAAATGTGGTTCATAATACTGTATGTTTCTTAATTAGTTAAAGATGTTTACATAACTGTTCTATTTCCTCTCCCTCTCCCTTCCTATTCTCTAAAGTTTTGCTCTCTTCCTTTTTCTTCTCTGTCCTCCATATACAGTATCCTGCTCTTTTGTTTCTTTAGTGACCTTTTCCTGTTTTCAGAATGTACGTGTTATGTAAACTGGGACTATTATTATTATTATTATTATTTTTATTATTATTATTATTATTATAAAATCAATCTGACTGCAGTAGCCCACACTCAGACACACCTTGGCGAGGAGCTCTCCTTGCGGCGCAGGGTGTTGAGGTGGAAAAGGGAAGGAGCCAGACAAACAGCCAGGTTGGTAGGGGTCATCTGGTTCTCAGCAACACTGGCAGTCACATCGCTCAACAGACACAGCAGCGTCCGTAGTGCCTCTCGGTTCTCATCGGGTAGCAGCAACACAGCAGCACGAGCTGCCTGCAGCCGTAGCTCTTTAGGCATGTCTGGAGAAAAAGAGGAAGTATGTCACTTCTTTTTTTAATAATGCGTATAGAGTAAGACTAATGACCAGCGTCATGCTAAATCACGTCACTTAGTTTTGTGTTCGTAGGTCAACTCAGGAAGGGGTTTG
The DNA here is from genome assembly GCF_900324485.2 of Mastacembelus armatus. Classification (NCBI taxonomy): domain Eukaryota; kingdom Metazoa; phylum Chordata; class Actinopteri; order Synbranchiformes; family Mastacembelidae; genus Mastacembelus; species Mastacembelus armatus. The sequence continues at coordinate 10,073,992 of NC_046633.1, read as the reverse complement.
TGGATGGAGTCCTGGAATGAGCTGCGACAGGATCTTTTTGTGCTAAATGTGTTTCATGCGTCATACTTCATACACAGGACTGGTTTCTGTTAAACCTTATATAAACAGTTTCTAATTCAGCTGTTACTATCAAAAATGAACTGGACTTGAGAGGATGTTTGTGCAGTGGGTCAGAGATGGATGAGCCAACACTATACCAGAGTGGCTTTAAACATGTATTGTATGTACATGTATTACCTCATGCCACAGGTATTTCCTGGGCATTTTCTCATTTGTTTTCTATGTATGGTTTCACAACTTCTTGCACCATGACAGGCAAGCATCTACAGCTCTACAACAACATGATTATGTGTACTCTTGCGCACACTCTTCTTGCAGATCTGTGGCTGTATGTGAAGTAAAGGCAAGTGTGGCTGCGTATGATGTCTGTACAAGATTTTGTTCATGCTTTTATTTATATATTTGTGCGTGTGTTCTTACATTGGTAGATCTGGAGGAAGGTTTCAGACAGTTTGCTAGTGAGCAGGGGTTCTGGCAAATCTCTGAAGTACTGCTTTAGCATATCTGCAACGTCATAAGCCGACTGGCCCTCGTAGTTGACTCCTCCCCCATCTGCACCACTTGTCTCGTTCATCTGGCGAAGAGCTTGGATTCGGGATTTAACTCCCGATTTCCTGAAAAGACCCACCTGGACAGAAAGACAAGACCAAAGAAAGAGCGATACATCATGCATTAGTTGACAGAAACCATCGTCATCTTTGAACTATAATACCCTTATTAGACTCAGTATTACCACGAGTCTAACGTCTAATCATATCATTAAGGACTACCAAAAATGATTCATGTGCTTAGTGTCTAAAGCTGCAGGCTGTTATTGCAGAAAAATAATATTCCTGATGAATCCCCAAATCCACAGCTTAAAGTTAATATGATTACACAACAGATTCTGTTGACTGTATTTACAAGAAGCTCCCATGACACCCAGAAGGCATTCTTGTAATGAATGTTAGGACCTAATCAGTGGCCTTTTAAGGGTGTACAAAATGGCAATGAAAAGAGAAAAGGCCATTGGCTTGTCCAGCCTGAATATTTTCCATGAGCTTTCAGCACTCCAAACAGAGGCGCCTTGTCCTGCTAGGAAAAGAACACCATGACTTTCTTTCCTATTTTGTCCTCAAGTAACTTCTGTTTTCTCCTTATTTCTTCCTTTTTTCTTTCTGAATATACACACACACACACTCTAGGACCAATATTTCATACTGTCTGTGAATTAAAGATACAGACAGGTGATTTAACAGCACATTTGACACTTTGACTGTGTTCAGGCCTCCCACTTTAGCACACGTATGACAGCGAGGAGAGGAAAGGGGGAAAAACACGAACCATATACACACACTGACAACGTTGTTATCAGGTTTTTTCCGATTCACTGCACCATCTTATGTAACAACCAGTGAAAACATGAAGGATGAATATTTGACTGATTACAGCTGCCCTAAAACTCTAATATTATGTAACTGTAGGACCTTAAAGAAAATGGATTTTCTCTTTTTTGCACCAACTGAAAGTTAGACATTAAGCTTAATGAAATGCTGGCGGAAATGTTTACATGTAAAAATGAAATGACATTGTAAGCACAGGCTTATGTATACATCTGTCTACATATATGTTTCTAATTGTGTATTATATAGTACCTGGTCGAGGCATTGGTTGCGTAAGTAGCGCATGGCCTGCTGGATTCCCTGAGGGAGGGGCTGGCCTGTCCTCTGCACGATGACTTGTAGTGGCACACCAAACACATTCCTGTCCTTGTAGTCGCGCACCTTGATCCGCTTCATAAATTTTGGCACTGCCCTGCAACATACACACACAAGAAAAATATAGCATCAATATCTGCAACATAGGCTAGTGGTATGGACATTTATATAGACAGGAGTGAATATATTATATATTTATAAATTCAAGTCTTGAGGGATTTATTTGTCAATCAAGAATTACAATGGCTGCAGTAATACCTTCAACATAACCGTCTTTTATGGTACAGTTAGTTTGAAATGGATTAAATTGATTTATCAGGATTAAAAATGTTTGTATAGTTAAAAAAAACAGACTGATTTCAAGTTTTTTCATCAAATCATGTTTCAAATGATGGTCTCCTTAGTTCAGACTTAACATAAACTTCTGTGACACAAACTAAATTAGTACAGGTTAGCTTGAGTGTGTGTGTTAAATGTATGTGTAAGAAGGAAGTGTGCAGAAGTCTGTCTCCAGGTTTATGAGAGGGGTGGATAAACAGGGTGAGGGTAGAATGATGGGGGGGAAAGGGGAGGATCCCACTGCTTTATACATCCGCACAAAGTGTCTGTCTCATTTATTGTCACTTTGTATGTGAGTGTGTATGTATATACACTCGAGTGCAAGTGAACAGCATGCCTATAACCACAAACCGAGAGCTGAAACATGCAACCCTGGCTGTTTCACAAGAATGTGCCCACAGATTTATAGCTGTGTTTCTATCTGCATGGGTGTGAGTGTGTTTAGCAAGGACGCTATGCGTGACTCAGGACAAGCTTGTCTTTGTAAGAGTTGTTCACAAGACTCGGAGCACTCGAACCACAGCTGGGGGAAAAAATGGAAAAGCAGCATGTTATGATCCTGGCACTGTGTTCTGAGTATATGTGGGCCAACAAGTGGCCTCTGGCTTTCCAGCCTGTTCTAAGACTGTCATAATGCCTTCTATTCCTGTCCCATGAAGGCCTCGGGTAGAAGAAACTGAAAAAATGGGAAAATACAAGAAAATACATATTTTTTTTACTTTTAGATAAGTGGCCTTGTAAAGTAGTATAAAAATTAAAATGTTAAAAAACTGCTCAGTTCACAACAGTTTTGCACAGTTCTGTTTTTACTGTGCCATGCTAACAGTTTGACAGTGATGATTATCCAATAATGTATTTGCTTGCGTATTTTGTGCTGGTTGTAGTTCAGGGCTTCTATATGAAATTATCTAATGGACTGATATTGTAAGAATGATATTGCTATTAGGTTAATTATGAGCAGCACCTGACGTGACTGTGTAGAAGAGGTAGAGAAGGTGGTAGTGGAGAGATAATTGCTGAGGACAGATTTTTTCAGCCTCTAGCTCTTGTAACACCATGCGTGTGAACTGCTAAAGGAAAAGACAATGTACGCCCCTTCCCAGCAATTACAGGCCTGGGAAAAGAATGTGAAACCCAACCTCTGTGGACAGCCGTCACCACACTATACAACAACCTGCAGATGGAAGGGACTGGGAAACGGGCAGAATGGAGGGGTAGTAGTTGGCGGTCTGAATGGCCAGACACAGAAATCATTTCACATGAGAAACATGCTTTAAAAATATCAGTGTATCAAAACATTTCTGTACAAAATCATCATATCCTCAATACATACAATCTGCAGTTCCCTTACATAAAAACTTCACTCACCAGCTGAAGCCATGTTTGTTTGTTGGGGTGTGCTTCTCCAGCAGAGCAGTGAGCTGCAGAAGCGAGAGCTTCTGGAGCAGATTCATCTGTAGCACAGACTGGCAGCTAATCTGGAGCTGGGCCGACGCCAAGCTGGGCCGATGGGAGTTCTGGAAGCTTGGCCAGCGGAGTTTTTGTGGTCTGGAGTACAAAGAATAAGAAGGAAAGACCACAAATTGAGATGTGAGGAGAAGAATTTAGCTGAAAAGAATTGTTTATGTCTTGAGATCCGTTCTCTGTGTACACATAAACTTAGCAAATAACACACAGCCACACACAGCATTTGCAGTTGTACGTGCCAAGTGATCAGTTTAGGGATTAGAGGGATTTATGTACACATCAATCAAGAGATTGTCTTAAGACTAAAAACCTGCGCCCCCCACATGTAACTCTGCCTGTGGATTCCTAAAGGAACAGAAACAGTCCCCATGGAGACCAAGCAGCATTCCAGAGTATGCAGCACCATTACGTAAGGAGAGAAGTCTCAGCGTGTCCCCCTGTTTATCGTTTGCTGTCACTCTTTATGGAAAACTCTCTTTTGTTGGTACAGCAATGTTTGTCTTTCTATTGTTTGCTGTCCTCTTTCAAAAGAAGACTGTGAGCATAAGCCTGTTTTTGAGCAAATGTTCATGACTTAAAAAATCAATTCAACCAGATGCATGAATTAATGGAATCAGATAAACCCAATACTAACTAAACCAAAACTGTTACTCGTGCTGGCTAGATCGTCCCGTAGAATGAGAAGACACATTATTCTGGTTAAACTGACCCTTTAATGGCTATAGTGCATTAGTAAGAAGACAGTTCAGAAAGAATTTCTTCACTGACCTGCTGGTTCGGGTTAAAGATGCTCCAACACCAGAATCTCTTCTCTCTCTCATTCCTTCATCTCCTTCACCCAGTGGGTTTCCTGTGCTGTCTTGGTCACTTCCATTTTCAGTCTCCTCCAGTCGGTTCTGCAGAGGAGAGGACGGGCATGGGGAGGCTGAGTCCAGTGCTGAATCTGAGTCTCCTTCTTCCTCTTCATCTTCCTCTTCCTCCTCCTCTTCAGCGGCCACAGCGTCTGACCAGGCATTAACAAAACGCTGCAGGCCACTGACATGTTGTAGCACTTCCTCAAGCTTGCGTTCATCCACCTCTTCGTCTTCTCCCTCCTCTTCTCTCTCAGTATACGGGACATTGTCATAAAAACTCAGCCGGCTGTCTACAGAGCCAGAAGAGCTCCGACGGTGGCGTCTGCTTTGCCGTCCCCTAAGGATAACTGAATTTCCGTTGTCATTCCCATTGTTATTGCGTGAACTTCCATCTTTCAGGGCTTTGGGGAAGGTCCCAGGCTTGTGACCTTCAGGTAAGTAGAAAAAGATCATGCCTTCCTCTTCCTCCTCTTCTTCCTCTACTTGTCTGCTGTTTCCTCGAACAGTGCAGTTGTTCCTGCGGTTCTGCTCATCAACTGTCATCCCATTACTAGCTTGGCAGGGGATGGGTGGGGCAGATTTAGGTGGGGGTGTTGACTGACAGTTTGAAGCTTGTTGGAGAATGCTGAAAGGATCAAAACCCTCCAAATACATTCCTCCTCGCTTACTAGAGCCTGCTGCAGTGCTGTGGCTGCGCGCACGAGTCACTGGGCTTGGGGTGCTCACTGTACTTCCACTGCTGGCTTCTGACTGGCTGCTCCCAGTACTTCCTGTGCTGCCATTGCTGGTCTGCGTGGAGTAGGATACAGAGCGATTCCGATTAAGTGTCATAGTCTGAGTGGGATTGCGGTGGTGATTGAGGTTCTGGTTGAGATTGATACTGGAGATGTCAACACAGTTGAGCCTCCTCAACTTATCATCATCTAGACCCTCTTTGATGACCGGGCCACTGATTTCTATCTTCCCTCCACTGGTGCTGCCCTTCTTCTTCCTCTTAGAGGAAGAGCTGCTGCGCAGCCGTAGACTCTCCATTCTTTTCAGGAAGCTTTTAGCTCGTGAGCGTGTGCTTTTGCCACTACCATCCCCTTTGTCCAGACTACCTCTTAGTCCACCCATTCCTGTTTTCACATCAAATGTGAATTGTCTGAGTGTCTCCAGGGGCGATGGAGGCAGACCGTCAGACAAAGAGTCTTCATTGGCGCATCCTGACCCACCTGTGCCCGAGGATGAGCACATGCTAGCTATAGAGCTGGCACGAGTGGCACCAGCAGGTACAGTCTCATTTACCAGGGAGGCACCATGGCTCTTATCTTCTCCTCTTCCTCCACTCCCACTGCTATGGATGGAGCCAACTTCAGGTTGTTCACTGAGGTCAGTCAGAACGCTCTCTGAACTATTGCCTTCGCGTAGGGCGAGCTTGCTTTTCTGGGATACTTGGTCTTTGGGGAACGGAGGCTGGGCAGCATCTGTGGGCAGTGTAGAGAAAACCTCCAGCTCCTCCATACGGGACCAACGCTTGCTGTCCCTCTGGAAAGTCCAGCGGCCACTGATGGCGCAAGGCTCGTCCTCATCAGAGTCCTCACTCTGGATAGGGGAGAATTAGGGGATAGTGGAAATGAAGAGAAAGAAATAGTAGAAGTAGAACAGAGAAGAAAAAATAGAGGGAGGGACAGGAATACATTATGCACTGCAATATTTTCCATTTCTTTTCCAAATTCTTTATCTTGATCCAGAAACATCTCTGGAGTAATGGAATCTATTTGTAATTGCAATTAAATTTCAAACAGTTAATTGCAATTGACAATGGCTTTCAGATGCCTTCAGAACAAGAGTTTGCAGTTAAGCAAAAACAGTAAAAAAAAAAAAAAAAAAAAAAGAAAAAAGTGGCCACCAAGTGACATATAACGCACATGCACATTCCAAAAATGTATACACCTCCCCCAGTTTGGTTAATCTATCACAGGCCCTGAAGGGAGTTTAGGAAATCCCATTATGACCCCATAGTGTACAATGCAGCCAGCCAGACTGGGGTCATCCCCCCTACAGTCTTTATACCCCCGTGTGTGACACTTTGTCACTGATACACTTATATACTCTCCATATTCTGTATCAGTGACTGAGATATCTGACCACTGGCAAACACTCACCAACACATACACAGATGCTGTGCTGGAAGATTCTACAGGAGACTTCTTTGCAGGTCATAATCACAGTGGAGGACCAAAGCCCATGAAACCAAACCACAGGCAACCCGTTTCTCCTCACATTTCTGAAGCCCTACCAATAATCTGAACTCACCAAAACACAAAAACCTTCTTGTATCTGTCTAAATGAAAGCTTTAGAAAACAATTAACTTTGGAGTTTGTTAAGCAATGACCAGAGCCCCTGTGTAAAAATGCCAGGAAATAAATACATGTTCCACTATTTGAGTGCCAGTGTTCCATTTTTGCCGCTCACACGGGATCCACACTAAGAAATCACTGGTTATATGCTTTGCAGTGGAAACATGATGTAATTTCAAGTATAAATGTGTGCAGTCTACCTCTGTTGCCTGCATGGCTTTTAAAAAAGTAAATGATTCAAGAGCCACTGGAGCGCAGTGGAGATATTTGTGACATTTTCAGATTCCAGTGTGGCTTCATTCTCAAGTTATGCTGGTAGGAACGTGAGATAATCATGCTATGTGTTGTACATAGTAAACAGTGACTAGCCTTTGAGCTATTTGTCATCACTCTGGATATACCTTATTCTCAAACTATCAAACAAGCAAACACATTCACTGCAGTGGTGAATGTCACAAAATGCAAAACAATTTAATTATTGCAAAAAGAATAAACCAGAAGGAGAAAGAAAGGCTGATAGGGAAAGAGAGAGGGAATTTTAACACATGAGGAGATCAGTGCATTCCTAAGCCATCTATATGTGGGGGATAAGAGAAGGTGGTGGGGTGGGGGTGGGGGTGGGGGTGGGGATTGTGGTTGTCCCACAAAAATGGCAAATAACCTCTTTAACTCCTCTACTCTTCTCTGTTGACTTCTGAAATGAAAGGTGACACAGAAAGGGTCATCCTAATGAATACCACCACATATGGAACAAGGTTGGTACTATGTAGCACTTAAGACCATTAGGGAGCTCAGAGGAAGGAATTCTTGTCACATTGTGGCAGTGCATGTTGGCCTAGACTTTGTAGTTTATTCGATATATGCATAATCTAAAACTTTCAGAATTTTCCTTCTTTCTTTAATGAAAATACTTTTGTTCAAGAGGCCCATTTCCTTGTAAGAGAAGGGTGATGCTGGCAGGTAATTTTTTCTTTAAAATGCCATACACTCAAAGACCCCTGCAAGCATGATCAAAGACATATATAGTTCAAGAGTGCAACAAAAATAGCATACTAATTCACGAAAATATCGAAGAGATATTGGAAAAACACGGGACTCGTGCCTTGAGTACGGGGAGGTCCTGGTGAATGCAACCCCTTCATTTAGACATTAAAGCTATCCTCCTTCCCCCTAGGGTGCTCGCAGCTCACTTGATATAGAAATAAACCCAAAAGGTGCCTTCTCATTAAACTAGATGTGAGAAAAAACAACTTTGCCCTATGGCCAAGAGTGAACTGACGATTGAGTTGAGGAAATTCAGTTGTGGTTGAGGAGACTGCCAAGGGCTTTTCAGGAAGGAGTGGAGTTCATGTGTGTGCATATACACTTACTCGTTTTCTTTGTGGTGATATCTCCAGTCTCATTAGAGCACACTTGTTGAGGGTGTTCAATCTCCTGCAAGCACATACACAAACACATACAAAATGAGCTACATATAAAATGTGTTTTAACATATTTTAGCTCATTGATTTGTATCCCTCTGTCACTAAGAGAATCCGTGATGGAAGACGAGATGAAACAATATGAAAAACTGAGGAGAGGAAGAGATAAACAGAGGGAGCATTTGGGCACACCAAAATTGACTAATGAGCTGCTGAAGGCCAATTCCCACATGAGTGGGAAGTGAATGCAAAGGAGACAGAAAAGCAGAGAGTGAGGAGAATGAAGTCTGCTGGAGTGGCAAGGAAAACTTGGGGCAGGGGCAGAAAGCTTATCCCCACAGCCACCTGGACAAGGGGAGTGAGGGTGGTGGTGGGGTCCACCCTCTGTAGAGCTCTTAGAGCAGATCATGTAACAATGGAGAGAGAAAGGGATGGGAACTGAGAGACAGTTGGGGTTGTGGGGAGAAGGGTGAAAGGCTGCCAAGAAAGAAGACACTGAGATGAGAGCTTCCAGATGTATGGAGGGGACACCTGCTGTGGTTTATTACTGAATGCTAGAATTTGATGAGGTAGTCGACTCCATTAAAGAGCCATTAACCTCCTCCTGATATGCTAATTAATATGGCAGGGCCACCAACTACAATGCAAACCCAGCCTTCTCCGGTGCTACTTTCTGCCATTTAGCCCCTTTTCCCACACACAAACCAATGTGAGAAATGTCTGAAACGTCATACGAACAAAGTTTTGAAACTTATTCCCCAGTTGTGGGCAGCAAATGATGCGGAATGTCCTGTGTCTCCTACAACACAAATGAATGATGTAAAAGCAAGGACCATTGCATGACTGCAGCATCTAAAAGTGAAAAGCAGAAGTGAGATACGTGCTGGATGATGAAAAGACTCTATTGACTGAGGTAAACACTATCCAGCATAGAAAAGCTATCTAAACAGAGAAGAATGTGTGGATATAGAAAACTAAATGGGAAAAAGAAAAGGTACAGCACATGGCTCCAGGATGACTATCATGTCATTCTTTCATCTCATCTTCAACTTTCCAAAGCATGCTTCTATTTGATGTCATGCCCACATGAGTTCATTTGGGGGAAAACAAGAGATAGTAAAGAAAAAGAGGAGAAATAAGAAGAGAATAACATCAAAAGGAAGAGAAAATAACATCAAAAGGTTCAGTATGACTTGCAATCTCACCTGCAGAGAGCCTCAATAGCGTCCCGATCAAGAAAGTCATGGTCTGTGGTGACTGAAGAGATATCAATGGGGAACTGGGCATCTGAAGAGAAAGAGTCAGATTAGTGTGGGTATATCTTTGCCGCTGATTGGATCAGCGTGTTCAGATAAAACTAAACATACAACCCCTAGCCCCCCAAAAAACACCCACCCACTCCAAAACCCACCAGGACCTTCTGTCCCACCTTCTACCCCCATACAGCCTTGATGAAAAGCTAAAAGAGGAAGTAGTGTCTTAGCCGACCAAACAAACACAGCTGCAGCTTTCAGAGCCAGCAGGCAGGGGGGATGTGGAGCACAGGGGGAAAGAACAGGGGTTTGATTGAAGAATGACAATAGGTACTCCACCGCTGCTCAGAGGTCCCACTTCCTTTTCTGCTTCTTGTCCTTTCTCTCTTGTCTACCTCATGTTAATACAGGATCACTTATTTGCTGAGCAAATGCATTGTTTAAGGCTCACAGTTAAAGTGTGTTTAAGATATTTAGGCACCATATTCGATATAGAGATAGATGGACGGATACTAAAACATTTTCTGGAATGTGCTGACCCAACCCAAAATGGTAATCTTCAATCTAAAACCCTGAGGGGTGATGATGATAAGAAAATGCTATTCAGGGAAGGCCAGCACCTTTTGCCTACTGTACTGAAACTGGCCTATCAGTCTGCTTATCTTTAGTGGGGCAATAGTCTTGACAGCACAGACAATAAAGATTGTCCAATGGAAAACGGGAAGGAAAAAATGTGTCATAAAAAATTCCCAAAGTGACCAGGCTCCAAAAGTAGTAATCGACTGTGGTTTGCACTTTTGTGTGTTTATGTGTGTATAAAAGCAGAATCATCACCCGCGAAGAAATACAATGAGCTTTGAATTCAGAAAGGAAACCTTTCACACTTAAGTGGCAACAAGCAATGACCTGTTGACAACAGTCCTACTGTCATCATCCTGCAGTTACTTAGGTGAACTGGCATGCCCATGCTATGCCTTAGTATAGTTGGAGTAGTTATATGGAGTGTAAAGAATGTTTGATGCATTTTGGCGAGTGTGGTAAAACTCAAAGTTCGGGCAAACCCTTCTTTCTCAACCATTTTTCATTGTAACAGTAACTTTGGAAAGTATTGAAAACAAGTTTTGTGTTTGTTTTAACAAGGCAGTGAAGCCTTTGGTTGTCTAGGATGCTGTAGTGTCTGCTTGGTGTGGTTTTACTTGTTGCAGCGGGGCAAAGAAAAAACATCCCTAGCACTCCTCAGGATGGTTTTCTGTGTGTGTTGTGTATTCACACACAGGCACAAATGTACATGATGGTGTTTTGTGTGTTCGATAAAGGACATAGTTGTCTTCAATAGAAGCTAAATGTCAAAGAGGTGTGTACAGTACAGATGAATGACTACTGTTATTTTAGTTACATGAACAAGAAACTGTTTATTATCATGCTATTGCTGAACTGATTTCAATATGAGTTTTTTCACAAGAACAGACAAATTGGTGGGTTTCATTTCTTGTAAATGACATAAAATGGTGAAATATCTCAATATGTAAAACTTAATATATTTTTCGGTCTTTTGGATCACCACTCAATCTGGGAAAGCTAGGGGAAGTGTTTTGTAGGTTTCCTTACCTTCATAAAGCTGGGCGTACTGTGGGAACCCTGCCGCCCGAAGCCAGGTACAGGCCTCTTTGGCTTCAATCTCTACAATGGACAAAGAGTCACAAAGTCTTGTTAGGTGTTGTGGTACACACTTGAACAGAAGAATTCTTAAATGTTTACTTCACACACAAATCTACACATAAAGCTGTTAATAAACATGATTCGTTTGTTAAAAACACACACATCCTTTGAGAAAAGCAAATAATGATGTACTTTGACAAAAAGATTTTTTTTATCACTAAAGTGTAGATGGAACATCATTTGAAATTCAACATGTAAATAAGACAAGATCCGAGTTGATCACTTCAACGTGATCAACAGCTTATCAAATGAGAACCCCTTGACCTTGTTAACATATTTCACACAGTCACTCTTCTCTCACATGCTTCAAAAGCTAGAACTCAAGGCACCATTCGTGCAAATTATGTTAAACCCCTCACACGCCAAGTGTGTGCCACTTAACAAGGTTTTTGTTGTTCACACAGAGATTTCCAATTATATGTAATTTATAATAATATATATGAGCAGCTTCTGTTCCTTCAAGCTGCCAAGATGTAATAAACTCCTGCTGGTCAAGATGCATGCAGGAAAATATGTATATTTTATTCTTCCATAATTCCCTTTAAACACAAGGTGTAACATTTGGGCTTATTATGCTAAGTACTATGGCTAAATCTCGAGGGCTACTGTGCGTCGAAGGACCCACAGGGATGTCTCCTAATTACGTGCGAAAGCCCTTTAGATGACATATGCCAAATAGCTGCCTACATCCCAGCCTCCTCAATTGCTCCATCATTCCCCTGGTCTACAGTCTGAAAAAGAAAAACTGAGAGAAACATGGCTCCAGGATCTTAAGGAGTGGGCTTTACAATGTTGTCTTTAGTGAAATGACAGAGGTATAAATGTAGCACAACCTTGAGAAAAACCTATAAACAAAACCCATGGAACAAAGACAGGAAAGGAGCAGTACACTATGGATGAAAGTGACAACATATAGAATGACTGCAAAACATGAAAGCAAAGTATTTGCTAATCCCATTACAGGATAGTTAAAAATATAAATTTGCATTATTGAGCCCTTTCAAACATATTATGTCCCTGACACATATAGTAATGGTACTATGGCTGAATGTCACTAAGTAAATAGTAACAATGAGTAAAGAGATACAGAGTAGTTCATTTTAACTTCAAAACACAGGTCTAGAGGTTCCACCTCATTTCATGGCTAAATTACACCAAGGGATTGTTACATATATTTAACTCAGACTTAAGAACAGGAGGTTATGAGCAGAACAGAATGTGCCTCTGAAGATACTAAAGATGTTGTAGTATTTTGGCTGAGCGATATGGAGGTATAAAGATGAATGTGAAATATATAATGTCAGAAAAATGAAACTATAACTTGAAATGGACATAGGAATGGCAACTCTATTCTGACAGATAGACAGGTCAGAAGAAAAGTACTGCTGCAAAGGGTCTGGGCTCAACTATATACAGGTATTTACATACCATCAACAAGCCTAGACGGCAGACAGAACCACTAACAACAAGGTGTGACACAGCCAAGACAGGGTCCCCCCTCTGCCACCACAGGGGCCAGCCAGCAAGTCCTGAAGCAGTCACTGTGACATCAGTGTGCACCCATGTGTCAGATAACAAGTTAACAACTATGTTTTAACACTATTTTATTTGACAAATAAGCTCTATTTTCCTTTGTGGGTATGAACTGGTATCTCTCTCCGAAACCATGTGTGTGTGTGCGTATATGTATGAGTGTGTGTGTTTGTGATCAACCTCATGTTTAAAGACAAACCTCCTAAAAGACAGTAAAGCTATTGTAATGCTAATGAGACATGGTTAGCTTTCCACTGCCCCCCTCAAAAAAGAACTAGGATATCCAATAAGTGCCCTTGGAGGGAAGCTATGCAGTGACACACCCCACTGGTCTAGAATGTGTGTCAAATCTATTTTACAGTGACATAATATGGATTTACTGTGCCTTGGAAACAAAATAATGACAACACTATTCACCATGCAGCTGGATCCATCTGAATAATATTTGTCACTGCAATACACTCCTTTCATTCAAAAGCAAGAATATTTTTCTATCTTTTGTTTGGCTGCAGGAAGTAGACAGGGGCATGGGGCATCCAGCACAAACAATCTAACAATAGAGCCGCACACACATACACTCATAAGCATCTGGAATTAAAAACGTGGATCAACAAAGCCATGTAAGGGGTTTTCAAGAATATCCCAGGCACTCCAGTCATAAAAATGTCATCCTATAACAGGAAGTTCTGTTTCTCAATTTTTTTTGTTTTTTTTTTGCTTTGGTAACTTGAAATTCATGAGTGTATTTTATTTGTTTTCTTCCCCACTGTCCACCCTAATTCCTCAGCCATAGCCCGGGAGCTACCTCACTTCCTCTTCCCGCTTCCTTTACAGGAAGAGAGCCAAGCAGTGGTGCAATGGCTGCTGACCACCCGGCTGTAAGGCACTGCCTTCGTTTGTTCCTGGCCAAATAATAGGCAGCAAGGCAGCCAAGACAAACACAGGCCCCGGTGATTGTGTGTACTTACCAAACGTCTTCATGCTTAAAGACCGCTCCAAACCCACAAAAGACTTACAGCACTTAAATATGGCAGCGGGAAAGGTCAGTTAGTGGGAAAAGTGAAGTTCACCATCTTGATTATGATGGTGGTCTACTGCACCAAATTGGCTCAAGAACAAATATGAACAGTCAGGCCACCAAAATCCCAAGGCCAGTGATCGCACTAAAAACACTACGTGTCCTGGCAAACTAATTATACTGCAGTCGACCACGTTTCCTTATATGTAGTGCAATTTATGGAGCACCACGTTAAAGACACATTCCTCTCCATATTTGTTTTACACAGTCGCTTTAAAGGAATTAAGATAAGTGTGGATAAATGAAGTGAGTCTAAAATAGAAACTGGTCTACAAGAACTTTTCTGATGCATTTAATTTAATCAGAATCTTTGTGGACAGAAATGCAGAGAAATCCTCTCAGCTGGAATGAAAAAGTTAACTACCCATTAGTTCTGGCCGTTACGCATGAGCAAAAACAACACAACGAGACACAGTCTGTTAGGAAAGAAAGATGAGAGCAATTATTAGCTGATAACATGGCACAAAAGAGCCAAGCCAACGCTAATGGAGATTTCATACGGCTCATGAGTGGCTTTTCTCCTGTGATTTGGCCCAAGCTGAACTGGTCAGTGGCCAGCTTCACCAACTGTCTGACAGAGTACTGACTTCTAAAATTATCCATCACAGTCTTTTCTTTGCTTTCCTTTTCCCTGCTCTCACCCTCACCTCCTCTGCTCCCTCTGCTTCTTTCAACTATGCTAGGCCCGTCTCTTCTCTCCTTTCCTGTGGCAGGAAATTCTCACAATTGCTGGCCAAGGTTTCCCTCTATCCCAGGAGGCAAGCGAGGTCTGGCTTGGCCAAGTCTGAATGCTCAGCTCCAGTGGGGGTTTGTCAGTAGCCAGCAAACAAAGGATGCTGCTCCCCACCTCTACCTACATGGCAAGATGGAGGTCATGAGACTGAATATAGTTATCACTGTGACTAGATATTTGGAGATAGACAAGAATACTTGACTAACAGCTGTTGTGATTAAAGTGGCTTATATAGAATTACTCTTGCTGGGCCTTGATGTGCCGACTGTAAAACAACCAAAAGGCAGGGAGAGAGAGTTCTTATCAACTCTCTTTGAAAGGAGCTGCAAAGTGGGACTATAAAGCAGGCCAGACTGTGGGTCATACCTAATCTACAACAAGCAAAGCCCGGAGCCTGGATGTTGCCAGTGTTTGTGTGTTCATGAACTTGATAACCTCGTAGCCAATTTGTGATTTAATACTTTGTGACATTATTTCATGGCTGATTGCAATTCTCTGAACAGCTTGTGTCTGTATAAACTGTATGTAACAATTGGAGATAACAGCTTTTTTAATATGATATATCTAGCATCCCTCCGGGACTCTACTGGAATGCAAAGATGACTGATAACATATATATTTTTTTTTTGCTAGTGGGTTTCATGTTTTGTGAAATCCACGGCCGAGACAGCTGGTGTTAACTGAGAAGGCCTGGCTGTTATTTAAGTGAGGCGATGCCAGGAATATCACCATCTGGCTGGTCTCAGGCTGTGCCCCATTGATACACACATGAACGACAGAATAACGAGATTACTACCATGGTCCATTCTAGTTATCTACCGCCAGCCGGCACAAGCATGCATGCACAGGCACATCTGCATGTAGACACACACAGCTGGCCCAGATGGATCATCGCAGAGCTAACCCCAAAGGCCCCTGTGCACCATGTTGACAGATTTATGCTCACATGCAGGACCCTAGCTGCAGATCAGATGACCAGGCATATTCAAGGCCTCTGATATGCCTTCCACAGCCAGATGACAGCCTACCTGCTGGGAACTGCAGTAGACAGCCCAGTATCTTTAAAAACAGGGAAGGTAAGAGCCAAAATGAACATATGTGTCTCCTCTCAGGACATGAAGAAACAGCGTGCCTGCTGGATGTAAATCTTTCAGACAAGGCCCCAGCTCACTTCCTGCTTTACAAAGAGTGCATATGAAGCATGTTTCCTTCATGTGCTATTAGAACTACACTAACTTATACTTGTTTTTGAAAAAAAGTGACTAACTAATCAGAAAGTGCATGAGGAAGCATAGCGAGAGTGTCAAGCTGTATTCGTGTTAGTAGTTATTGTAAATAATGTTCATTCATCTTGTGACATGATGGCTGGATGACTGGCTGACTTTGAACACGTCCCTAATGGTTATATGGCTCAAATGAATGTCACTGTGCTCATATCTGTTCCAGACCTGAGGTAGTTGATAAGAAGCCATGTGTTGGAACAGTTAAAACAGTTTGAGACAAAGGGCCAAAGCCCACAAATCAAGTTAAGCCTGCCAGTGAAGGACTGAAAACAGGATTTTATACAGCCCACAAAACATCCTCTCAAATTCCCCCGTTAGCAAAAGGTCGGCAGCCAGGCAAAAGGCACAGGCAGTTAAACAAACTGGAGGCACCGAAATTGCGTAAATTTTGCAGATTGGTACCGATCCCTTCTGGTTATCTAAAAAAAAAGACAATAAATAGTTGAAACATTCAACTTCAAGACCCTGCTTCCACATGTGGATTAAAGTTTCATTTAATCCAAAACACACCTCCGAATGTGCGCTCCTCTGCTAGAAGGTTCCCTAGGCTGGTTGCGTAAAAGAGGAGAGATTAGAGTAATTCATCCAAAGATTCATCCATCATAGGGTCCTGGCTTATTTTGGAGAAATGACCGCTAAAGGAAACCTTTGGATATTCACTAAGGTCTGAGCAGGAGCGAGGACATTTGAAGGCGCGGAGATATGCGTAAAGACCAGAGATTTCTTATCTGACAGCCTGCAGCAGTGCGCCTAAAAGACGACTCACAGGGCATTTAGTTGAAGGTAAAATTTAAACAATCCATCTGTATCATATAGACTAAAAGCAATTTATTATAAGCACCCACTAATTATTTCTACCAGGATAAACAGGAAACCGCTAAACATATAAACACAACTTTTTATTTGAATAAAAATGTATCAAAAATACAGAAGTTTCTAACCACTTATGTTAATGATTATGAAAAGGACTTACGCGTTAATATCATCATTTAATGTCTCAGCCTCGGCATAAAACCAACTCCCGGCTGCGCTCCGGTTGGGTATGACCGTCCAGTCAGGTCTACTCCTGTTAGGACGAAGCCCGCATGATAAATCCAGAGTCAGGAATACTGGAACTATACAGTCACTTCCAAACGTCCTCTGGTCATTGCGCAAGACAGTAAATCCATGGTTGTAATTTGATTTGAGATAAACAGAACTCCACGATCTGCCAGTCCTTTCAACACCGAGTCCTTGAATGAAGCGGTTCCCGAGCAGGAATGTGAATGGAGAGTAGAGTGATTCAAGCTTTAGGAATGGGCGACTCTTCCGTGGCTCCACCCCCACGCAGCACGCAGCCACCCCACCTGATAAGGAGCCCGAGACAGATCCACAGTGGACAACCTCAGCAGCTCATAAAAGCACAGTGACCAAGTTTGTATCGAGCATACAATCAGTGCAATAACCGGAGCTGCAGTTTCAATTCGTGCTCTTTATATCTGTATATGTATAGGCTATTATATATAATATACCTATTTAATGCACAGATCTTACTTATCCTATACATATGTTTTACAAATGTTACCTTAAAGTGATTAACTGGCTCCACAGGATTCCCCTCCATTCATTTCAGTTTCTACCTCGCCTGAACTTTTACCACCCTCCCCTGAATTTGCCTCGGAGGTTGGTACCCAGTTTGCATATCATCAGAAAATAATGGAGACAACCGAGAGACGCTCTTTTGTGACGCGAGGTTTTAGTCTGAAAAGCGCAAGTGAGGCAGCGAAAGGAGAGCTGTTGCAGGTATGGTAATTGTTCCTGTCCATGTAGTCCATGGCGCCACTGGCGCACGTACACCACGCTCAGGTTGACTCTGCAAAAACAACACCTAGGCTTAGGGCACATGTTAGGAAATCTTGATGATTTAATCAATGTGGTAGCACTACACTTTGATCACGCTATGTGAGCATCTGCAATTAAGGGTTATATGTACTTTAACTAGTAATCACTGCAACGATAGGAAAATCTAACTTTGATATCTTGAAGGTCAGTGTATGTAAAAATGTAAATTCTATCACTACATTTCTTTTTATACAGAATAAAAGTTTATAATTCATGTCTCATCTGGATAAGAAAAACAGTCATGCTATGTTGCTGTTATTCAGATTTTAAATGGATTTGTGCAAATAGAAGAAGGAAAGATCACACATCATTTATAATTTGT
This sequence comes from Mastacembelus armatus, assembly GCF_900324485.2. Taxonomy (NCBI): domain Eukaryota; kingdom Metazoa; phylum Chordata; class Actinopteri; order Synbranchiformes; family Mastacembelidae; genus Mastacembelus; species Mastacembelus armatus. The sequence goes on along the minus strand of NC_046633.1, from coordinate 10,056,009 downwards.
CTATTTCAGACAGCCCTTTAAGTTTTCCAGTCCCCTCTCTCCTTTTCATCCACCCACAGTTTTACTCCTTAACGTCAGCATTTGGCATCGGCCATCAGTTTCAGCATCTGTGTTATTGCCATGGAAACGGAAAAAGGGAAAGCCAGACAAGTCACCATGTGGCAGGGAGTCACATGTAATCCAAAGCTTGGAGGGTGGAAAGGATGATGCAGAAAATCCTGGCTAACTGTGCAGTCTGTTGTTCCAATACCAGTCCCAACTGATGGAGGAGTCACTAGTGATTCACTCAAATGAACTTCTGCCAGTAAAATCACAGGCCTGTATAGAATAGGCAATTATAAAACAGGATAGGAATCATTTGCAAACTCTCCATGTACTTTTTGCACGTTTATTACGTGGCTACTTCACAACTAATCAGAACTGTGTGAGAATTGTTTATAACAATACAGTACTTAAGCATTATAGCAAGAGATCAGCACTAATACTAGTGCATAAATATCAAACAATTTGTCATCGAAAAACATGTGAGCTGAAAAACTGAGGAAAACCTCTTGTGATTCTAACCTAAATCTGTAACCTGGAGGGAGGGAGAAAGATAATTAGGCACCGTTAGTGTGTGTGAGACAGAGAGAGCGAGAGACAGGGAGGATAGAGAGAGAAAGCAAAGAGAGGAAAGAAAGATGAAGAGAGATTACCAAACAAGTCCAAATCCCTGAGCCACAAAACCCGACCACCCAGAGGCTGCACCCAAAACCTCAACCAAAAATCTACCTGTGGCTGAGATGGGTCAACAACCCTGCACAGAGATGAGGGGTTTCATGAGCTCAAGTTGTTTTGTGGTGATAAATACGCAACAATACCAGCGACTGTCAGTGAATGTGTGTGGTAAAGTGTAAGAGCTCAGACAAGCAGACTGCCGTTGCTGCCAGTTGCTCTGGGGCAAATGAGTGTGTCTCTTTAGATTGTCTACAATTTTCATTCATCAAAGCTCATTAGAGTTAGATGCTTGTTTGGCTTATGATTCAGATACAGATCAAATGCACAGGAGTACAATAAGGGCTCTGGACAAAAGACAGGAAATGAGGAGATGCATCAGTATTACAACAGACAAAAAACAAGAGATTAGTGCTGGTATTAAATGTAACTTTTCCTTAGAGAAGGAATACAAAACAAAACCTTTTCACCTTAAGGTAGGGAAGTTTTAGTAGATTACCTTGTGATTCATAGTAAATTTTACTCAAGTCTCTAGCTGTTCTAAATTATCACTTCTATTTTGAAACCAAAAAAAAAAATGCACAGGTGTAAAAACAAAACAAACCACAGACATTTGATTTTAGGAAAATTGACCTGGGTTGTTGGGTGAAGCTACTGTTGGCAGGTTATAAACTTTACAGTGTCACCTCTGACCCTGGGGCAAAGAGGGAGGGGCTGGAATATGTAAATAACAAAAGTGAAAATGGAAACTAATCAAGACTTGAAAAAACTTTACAGAGAAAGAAATAAAGGGAAAAAAGTGAAAACACTGTAAAATAGAAACAGAAAAGAAAGAATTATACAGAAAAAGGATGAAAGATTCCAACACCCATCATGGAAACCCCTCTGTTGGGCTTGCCTTAGGGTTTACACTCCACCATTCCTAACCCCAAACAGCGGGGCCAGGTGAGGGTCAGTGGACGGACGCACCAGTCCAGCGCACATGCAAACACCCAAGGCCATGTCAACAAAGACTCACAAACGAGATAACCAAATTATGGGTGTTCAAAGGTCATAGCTGGCATAAAGAACATATTAGGTGCGTGTGTAAATGTCTATAAATGCCTGTGCTCTGACTTATTCTTTTGTAGTTGAGAGTTTCTGGTAAAAATGTCCTGACCAGAAATCAATAGCAAGGACAAGAGGAGCATTTTCCATTCATTATGATGCTGCCCTGTCAAATTAGTGGGTATGTGTGTTTTATTCAGAGGCAAGGTAGAAACACAGGGGCTGTCACTTTGGATCTTTGAAACTGTCACGGTGCTTGAAAATTGAATCGAAATGCTTTTTAATGACACGGTTTCAGATAATTAGCTTGACTGCTCTGTGTGTGCTTGACTGTGTGTATGTGTGTCTTAGGGTGACTGACATAGTGGGGTGGGAAGCGTGAGGGGGGGTAATGTTTTCATAACAGGAATCTCCAGAAATAGATCATCCATGCTCTTTGGGAATGGCCCAATAAGACACAGATTACAGAGAGAGAGAGAGCGGGAGAGAGGGAGAGAGAGAGAGAGAGCGAGAGAAAGAACTCACACAATAGTGCAGAGGAAGTGCAGGGAGACAGAGGCTTGGACCTGCATACACACAAAAACACACATACAAACAAAGGAAGTGTGAAGCAGACAGCAGACCAAATGCTTCGCCGACACCCTCTCCGGGCTTTGATGGACTGACCGTGATCACAATAGAGGCAGGAGGCTGACACACACACTTAGGCAAACAATGGATCGATGTTATACCACCATATATTTATCATGCAGATACTGTGGATGCTTTCCGTTAGATCAATTGGAGGAGGTTTGGTTCCTGCATGTGTAAAGCACAAAACCACATATAGTGTGTCTGACGATCAGCTCTAGTACAAATTTGATGAATGACTGGTCGGAATCTCTATTTACCCTTTTTTAAAAAAGATTGGTAATGATGTTAACATCTTATATGAACGAGAAGATACTGTGTATGTGGTAAGATATAAAACACAGGTGGACAAATATGGACAACACTACATGAAACATCGTCCTTAAATGTGGAATAAAATGAGATAAAATTTTTAAATTCAGGTAATTTCAATTTAGGTATATGTGGAAAATTTCAAACAAAACAACACCTAACATTATTTTTAAATAATAACCAGGTATATCCAGTTAAGACTAATAACACACCAGACACAACAACATTTGACTATAAACTGTGTGTTTTGAGCATCATAGATTTCTTAAGCAAGCATTACCATACGTGGCTTCTGTCCAACTTTAGCTTTCAGGCAGTGGACGAGGGAATTACCGACCTACACCAATGTGCAAATACTGAACAGATAACATGTACACAGGCATATGTACACTTGTACACATAGCAACACAGACAAAGTTAAACATATATGCAAGTGTAGGGACTTTTTGTGGTTTAATGGTCAAAGGCTTATAGTCCATTCATTGGAGTATTATTCGCACGGTTTTATATTTGCTGCTGCTGCCTGTTTGGTTGTCTGTAGCCCACTGATCCACTTGCATGCACTGTGTCCCATCTTTATGTCTCACAATCCAGTTTCTTACTTGTTCAGGCAATTCTTTACCTTGTGAAGGTAAAGAATTTGACCCATTAACCTACATTAATATCCCTTGGTAATAGTCACATTGTGTTTTCTTTGCAAAGAAAAGCTCTCGATCTCCAGGAATCTCAACTCATCAGCACATCTCTCTAGATAAAGAAGCCAGAAGACAACACAGACACACTCACAGCTCCCGATTAGTGCTCATGTTTTTCTTATTAGTCATGCATGGGGATATCAGATTAGTGGTGGTTTGCTTTAGGAATGAGAGAGGGATGGAAGAAGAGGAGCAAAATAAAGGCTGATAATAAAAGTTGGGAGTAAGTATCATCTGTAAAGTTGTAAAGTTGATTTTGCCAAAAAGATGAAACCGACACACAACAAAAATAGAAGCTATTATTTATCATTCTGCATTACTCTCTTATAGCATTACAGTTAATGTGTCAAGTAAGGGAAAACCTTGACTAAAATGTCGTAAATACTCCTGTGGGTTTTCTACGAAGGTTGGCTGATTATTGTCATCAATCTCACTGGTAAGACTGAAAGACAATATTTTATGGTAAAGTGCTGTTTTTACTGGCATTAAATTAATGAACCAGTCTGGCCTGGCTATTTTCTACAAGGTCTAACACTGGATACATAGTACTTCAACACATAAAGAGTCATTGTGCATGCGTGTGTGTGTGTGTGTGTGTGTGTGAGAGAGATAGACCACATTTTCTAAACATTACAAGAGGTGGAGGTCTGCTTGGGAAAGCCAACATGAATACTTGGGGAGTGGTTAATGATACCAACCATATGGCTGTGAAATGAGCACACAGCAACATTTTAAGCTGTGTTGAAATGTCTGGAAATTTCCAGAATTCCTTGTCCAACTCCAAGTGAGTAGGAATAATTATTTGTTTTGAATATTTTTGCGCTTCACAGTACTACACAGTAAATACATCAAAAATAATTCACACAAGATCATGTTCATCCTATATAACTTTAATGTTCACAAAACTAGTGCTACTACTGTTTATTGGCTATAATTGTCCTGCCCACAAAACCTTTACAGTGCAGTCCTTGTTTTCCATATTCGTGTTCCCTCTCTTGCCTTGGACATTCAAAATCAAGCATTTCACAATCACTTAAACAGGAACTTCAAGTTAAATTTTCTTCATCCCATGTATAATATCTGAAAGCCATGTCCCCTGTTTTAAGTTAACATGGAGAAAAAAACTACACAGAAAAAAAATTAAAAAATGAATGTCTCCATCTGCAGATGAGGATTATGTGATATGATCAACAACAGCTACCTTCAGGTTAGATTGAGTGGACATCTTTCCTGCTTTGATGGCTACCATGTGTGTAATATGCCATTATTAAATGACAGCAGGGTTAAACTAATTATGCTTGGACAAAACATCAGTGAGAAGGGTCTGTAAGAATGTCTGTAACATCATGATGAATTGGATATGGGCAGAGATGGCATAATGCCATAGGAGTTGGCATGGGTGTCAAATGTATGCCAACTACCTTTCATCAGCAATGAATCAAAGGGCCTTAGGTGCAAGGTTTAAGTTGCAATGAAACGACGAGCCCTGCAGCGATGCTGTGGAGGGTTAAGTGTGTCTGACTGAAAAACAAGGTGGGAAAAGATGAATGTTTGATGTGGCAGGGAGACAGAAGATAGATGATGACATCAGAGTGCAAAAATATGTGTGTTTGTGGATACCTGTCTATTTTTTCAGTTTGTGTGAGTGGTATGTTATTATCTCTTAAAAATATTTGCCCTGCATGTGCATGTCCATACTGAGGTGTCCAGTAAAACTGTTGACAAGGGAAAGCATACAGTTCATCCCTTTGCCATTTTCTTTCCTGTTTTTGTCCTTTCATTGTGGAGTCCCAGACATGTGGAGCAAAGACCATTCACTCTCTCTATGCAGAATCACCCAGTGGGTAACGCAGGAAGTTGATGCTTTAGTTTTTGCTGCCCTGACCCATGACCCCCTCTGAACCCTGACCTCCTGCGAGCCACGTGACAAACCATGCAGACATCTAGGCTGTCATGAAAAACACAAACCAGGTTCAGCATGAAGATTATCCCTTATCCATAGACTCCTTTGCAAATGTGCGTAGAGCAGGTTTGAATTTCAGAGGAATATCTAAAAGCACCCAACTTCTAACAGCTCCTGGGACTTGTATCATTTTTCAGAAGATAAGATGAGAGAGGGTGCTACTGCAGATCAAAGAGAGATGGGATAAAAAAAAAAAAACGGACACACCATAACAAATCTTATGCCACAACCAAAAATAGGGCTGAAAGCATCTGAAATTAAGTTTGCATTTTGTTTTCATATAGAAAAAGTAACGTAGTGACTAAAACATATTGTCACTATAGTCATTTATAGTGACTAAGACATACAATTGCATATTATATAGTGTACTTGCTTTAATATTAGTAATATTTGTCACTTCAATTGTATGGGTGATGTATTAAGCCATTTTATTATACACATTTCCATTTGATCGTCTGATGTATTAAATGGTACCTCAGTAGGTTTTGAAATGATTATCCCAGCTTATGTTGACACAGCCACAACTTTATAGACTATTGCATACATTTGACAGAGATATTATGATTGTGTCTAAACATACAGTTAGATTTTACTGCATGTGTTAGAATGAGTGACCTATATATTTCACAAAATAAGAGGCAAAATACTTTGTATACTTCTGTTCCTACAGGTAAAACACTTAAGGCTAAAGTGCCTTTTTTCGTCTCTAGCTTTGCTTTATGCACAGATAATTCTCTGCCCGTCAGCTCCAGCCTGACAAATCACAGCAGGAAGTGGGACATCAGTCAGTGGATATTAACTCATTCCTCATGTGACATCCTTGACCTATTAAACTGTAGATGCCTCGCTTGTGAAGGAATTAAGGAGATTTGGGCCAAAAATATTTTATGCCGGTGTGCCTGCGCAAACCTGCATATGTGCAAAGATTTATTTCCATGCTTGGCATATTTTTAAGGTAGCTTTCCATAAGCACTGACTTACGGGGGGGGGGGGGGGGGGTTGGGGGGGGGGGGGCTTGATATGATTATGAAGGGCCTTAATTCTATTGGAAAATCTAAATGTTTGTCTTTATACGCAGCTGAGCCAAGTCTAGTGCTCAGGCATCTAAAGAATCTGGTCTATTAAGCCAAATACAAATAAACAAAAAAGAAGTTAGTGTGTTTAGTTGTACAAGGAAAAGGCTGCATCTGTGGATGTATGCGGCAGACAGAAAGTCATTGTGAATGAACTTACACCCTGGTTTTCTTCTAAAGAGAGATCATGGCAAGTAGGACTCAGGGTGAGGCACTTTATTGACCAAAAATATGTGTATTTAAATACCCATCAGACTTCTCGAATCACCTCTGGTTTTTGATGTTTTGAGTTTTCCTTCATATTTCCTTCTTAAGCATTAATTATAATGTGCCCATCTCCATTACACTGATATAGTCAATTAGCTATATATTTGACACTTAGAGATCCTTGGTTTATTTGTTTTAGAAGCGAATGGACAGTACTCATATGTCTGAGGGGAGGGACTCTAGATGATGAACATGAGCCAAAGTCAGATGTGTGACTCCCCACTTCATCCCCCTGCTTTTCACCCTTCCCTTGGGAATGATAGCTCAGCTTCTGGGTATGGATGGGGGGCTAATACCATCCAGCTGGAGGTTGGTTGCAGTGACAGAACCTCCATATGCAAACAACAGATTGAGCTTTGGCTCTTATCATTGACCTTTCTCTGTGTTTATGCATGCCCCCCATCTTGAATGAAGGGGAAACTCAAAACAGGGAGAAGGGAAAAGAAATGCAGGAATACTCTGAATGTCATCAAAGGTGTAATGAACCAAATCGACCTGGCAGATGCATGAGGATAAAATAAAATGTTAGAAGTAGATATGATGAAAAGAAGGCAAGTATGATGATAACAGCTGGGATAGAGGCAGTCGACGTTATTGGGAACTGGCTAAAGCTTGATGTCAGCACCATATGCAAGCACCGCACTATTTTGTTTATCCTGAATATACAAAATGTCATCAATTCATCTAGTGGCTGTTGAGGTATTTCAGTCTGAACCAAGTAGGGGACCAACCCACCCACTTATGTTGCCATCTTAGATGTCAGTAGGTTAAAAATAGGGTTAAATTATAAAAACTTTGCACTGGCAATCATGGTTCTTTTTAGTATGTCCAGTGAATGCAGGGGGAGACTCAAGCTTCACTGAAATTACTACTTAAGTTTAGCTTTCTTTATTTTTCAAATACCTCTGAACCTGAAGTAAGAGTTCTGTAAGCAATAATAAAGGGACAAACTTTGAGGCCACAATTTACATTGCAAATTCAAAGGAAAATCACATGATGCTAGTGCAAGTCACGAATAACTATACGTTTTAGAAACAATGGTCCCTGTTCTCTCAGTAGACAACAGTGTCCTTATAATACTTGTGTCGAGACGGCATGGTCTCAGAGAGATCAAACAACATCATTGTGTGAAGAAAAAAAAATGTTTCAAACCTTAAGAGCCATAAAAACAAGACAAAACCCCCCTTTTGCTTCCTTGCTTTTAGTGCTAATGGCTTTAAGGCAACGAGGCAAACAAGGGACAAGAAAATTAAGACAAGAGGGTGCTGTGTTACTGTGTTGTGGCTTTTTTCACCAGAAAGTTTTAAACTTGATCCACAAAACTGTCATGCTCATGAGGCTTTTGACAGCCAGGCTTTTCTAGATCATATGTCAGTGTATGCATATTGGCAAGAACCATTCAAGGGGTTCACATGACCTATATAGTGATCCTTCAGAAAGACAGGCAAAGAGGATAAACCACACAACATGCCTTACATTCATTATGTCTGAAATGAGCTATTTGGACACACACAGCAATCGTTGGAGGTCCAGCATCAATTCAGGCAAAATTAAATAAGCATGAATTTTCATAACATTCCTGAAATGTCTTGGTCAGAATGTTCTTGAACCTACAGCTTTGTTTTTCAATCAATGAATGAAAATATATCTTTTATTTGTTAAAGCAGAGAAAATCTTTGTGACCTGCCAAGAAATGCTGAGCAGACATTATGCTCATTGACCCTGACCTTAACCACACACACACACACACACACACACACACACACACACACACACACAAAAGAAAATTAAGTTGTCAACATGTCAATTAGCCAACATGCTAATTCTAAGCGCTCCAGTGATTGTATTATTATCAGCAGTAAGGAGTTAAAGTGGAGCTTGGCCTGGACACAGGAGGTGACAGCACTCAGTCAGTGGCCTTGTGTTCACCCATTCAGAGTGGCAAAGGGGTTACGATCCCTGAGTGATGACATGGTGAAAGGTCAGTGGCAACACCTCTTGATCAGAAGGAGAAAGGGACATTAAGTGGCTGCTCAGTCTAAAGAGAGATTTTATTGACACACCATGAAGGTCTCTGGTGGGATGAGTAGAAAAAAGGTCACAAAGTGAAGCTAGCCCATGTCAGCAGCATACCAGCTGATAATCTTAGGACTTTTTGAAATAGTAAAACACCAGTGTACCAAAAGTCATGGATCATTTAGAGTTTCTACAGTTCTGGATGAACTTTGGTTGTCGTCCAGAGAGCAATTTGTGATGGATCACAATGTTGCTCTCACACAAAGATTCTTAGAAATATTTTTTAAAAGCTCTGCTCAGGCCTGAAGGCATTCAGTGATTTCTCCAACAGATGCTCACCAGAACAGTTAAGGCATTTTTCTGAGCATTTGAGCGCCAGACAAGTTCTTAATGGCTCATAGTCACACCATTGTCAGACAAGTTGACTATCTTATCTAACTGCCAGCAGTGGTATTGCCATGTCTGAGCCATTAAGAACATTCTCTATCTGAAAACCACCTGAAGAATGGTGTGAGGTAACAGGCTCACTTTGAAAGAAGCTTTTCATTATGATATCTTTGTCTATGGTATGGTTCTCTGTAATACGAGGACAGATACAGAAATGGAAAATGGAAACCATCTCACCCTGAGGACACAACCTCATTAATATAAATACAACAATTAGATTCTGGCACGGAGAAAAGAAGTAGTCAAGAACCAGGTCACACATGAGATTGAGGTGCTGCGTCAGCTGAGCTTCCTGGAATGTCACTCTGGATTATTGAAGTCAATCTGTAATCAACTCCCTTTCCAATTTCTTTGGTATATTTATCTTCTCTTCATATCTCACCTACCCAGAGTCCTTATTTTCTTATTTTCCCTTTTATTTTCCTGGTGGTCATTATCACAGTTCCTCTTTGAGATTACTCCAAATATTAAATGTCTCTTCACCTCAAAGTACTTTTTGCTGTACAAATACATTGAAGCATTTCACTGATGTAACTTGTGTCTTTGCAGTACATTGCTGAGTAGTTGAAGACGTAGTGTCAGAAGTTCCAATGGCACTGATTGGTGGCAAAATTTCTCATTAACATTTAAGAGTTTAAGAATACTACTATTACTAACTACTGACTTAACCCACAGTACAGTGGCTTCAGAAAGTATTCTCAGTACTTCACTAGTTCTACAAAGCACTGAATTAGCACTTGTATATGGCGCTATTTCGAATTAAAAGGTACTGAGATTATATATGCAGTGCTCGCTGTTATTATGGAATCTGTGTTGGGACTTATCTGGAAGCATGTAAGCTTTTTATCTATTGTCTTATTGGGTAAAAGCTAAATTCCATTTTGAGACCTCAGTTATTCCCATTAGATACTCCAAAATTGTAAAAGATTTCCCCAAGTCATTGGCATTTGATGGGTCAAAAAATACCAACAAAACTAACAGGATTAGCCCCAAATCTCCTGTGGACTGACAGAGTAAATTGAAGATGGCTAACCCACTGAGACCAATAAGAGCCACAAAAAGCAGTAGACACTCAGGAAATGAAGGCGCACTGGAGAGTAAACAAACAACATACCATGAGACCAGGCACCCTGAGAGGCAGTTAAGTCTCAGAGATGAGACCATCTTAATGGGGCACTAAAATTTGTTCTAAGAACCCATCTGGAAAAGATTCTTCTGGTATGTGGCTGTTTTACAACTAATGACCAATGACGAGTTGTCACGCCATCATCTTCCTGTCCTGTTCACATCACAAGTCTTGTTAGACACCACATCACAGCCTTCTGTCTTCCCTCACATCTCACAGGAGACGATGGATGGACGTGCAAAGAGGTGCCCAGACCCCCTACATGGACATACATGGTCACATAAAATACATGGTCACATAATCTTAAACCGTTCTTCTTACATGTCATAATGAGAAACTTTAATTACAGTAATTCAATCTCAATCAATCTTCAAACCACAGTCACAAACCATCAAATCATTATTTGTGTATACTGGTATCACAATATGTTGATTATAAAATTCCGGACCTTCATAGACTAAAGATACAATTGTGCATTTATATCTTTTTGTTAACATACAGTCTGATTCATATATGGTCAGTTTTGACACATTTTCTCTCCAGTCCTGATTCCATTCAACTCCTTCATCTGCTCTGTCCCCAGCTCTCTTACTCACAGTACGCGATCACCTTTAAACCCACCATTACAGATCAAATCAGTATCAGCTAAAGCTGTCTAGGTGTACTTCATACAGTGGCAGAAATTAATAGCGAAAGCTCTGTCTCTGCCAACAAAACAGCATTGCTCACAACAGCACTTATACCCTTTCTGCTGATGGAGGGAGAAAGGGTGTAGGAGTGGACCGGCCTGAAAGTCTGCAGTATGAAATCAGACATTCTCAAGGGCCGAGGCAGAAGTAAATTCCACCGTGTGTGCAAATATTTGTGCGCACCACTTTGGGAATACCAAGCTTTGCCAAATCAGGAGTTCTGTAAGTGTCTGCTCCACAAGTATCTGCTCCTTGTCGCCATATAACTTCAATGGACACTTGAAACAGCAAGCTTGTTATTCCAGCTCAGTTAAACCTGGATGTTTGAGTCTGTGAAGAAAAGTGTTTACCCAAGTTCAGTGCTGAACAATCACATCACCTTCTAGCTGCAGGAGTAAAGCATGTGCAGTGAATGGGACAATGAGAAGTCAAGAGCGTGTACAAGTGGGTTACTTGTGGTCCTGCTAAGAAGTGCTTGGCATCCCTCTTTAGGGATGATTAGGGCAATGAGAAACAGAAATAAAAGAATAGGCTGATTATGATTCTTTTCATGATTCAGCACACTATATGTTTATAATGATGAGGGCTTAGATCCAGCTGGGTATTACTCACAGTTTTTGTCTCCTTCACTGGTCTGACCAGCCACAAAAAAACACATTTTAAGAAAAGAGACAGCCAACACGGCTTTTACAGGGCAAGTTCCAAATATGCTCTTGGGATCAAGCATCTCTTCATAGTTCAGACTAACAACACAACAGATGAGAATTGGTGGGATCAATAAAAGCAGAGAGTGCTATTTCAATGAAAGAGATGCATTAAATGAGCCTGCATGTTAAAAAGAGAATGTGGAAAAAAAAAAAAGACTGAAGGACAAGGTAAACAATTTCGGCGTGAGCCTGTCGGAGTCACTGGGTTTAGCAAAACATTCCAGGGTCTTCGAAACAAGCGGTGCTGTGAGTGCACGGGGGCAGAAACAAGAAAGCTTTAAATCACTGAACAGGAACAGCGTTGAAGGACTCTAATTCAATCATAAATATCTCAAGAGTGTTCACCCACACACACTAACATGTCAAGTTAAATGACTACTAGTGGCCTATATAACAGCAGGACAGTCAGTCAGGGTAACCTGCATGAACCCATTCAACTGAGAGAGGAAAATGTATATAAAAAATATATGCAAAAAACTAATGTGACATTTTATTGCACTGAAAAATATATAGATACACAAAGGAAGAAGTATATGTTTATCATTTATCAATAGGTATCATATAGCATTTTTTATTACATTGATATAGGTTGTGGTTAAGAAATCTCATCTAATTAAGGTGAAGGTGTAACAGACTAAAGCCATCAATACATCATCCTCTTTTACAGACCGGCTGAAAAAATAGATAAATATTTGAACCTCACATGTCACAAAAAAGACTTATTCAAATTTCAATTGTGACACATTTCAATCATTATTTACAATGAAAACATGATTAGGAACAAAAGCTTATAAGTAGGTCTTGGCTACGATTCCAACATTTAAGAATTAAAACTAGAATTTTAAGGAAAAATGAATGCTAAGAACAGCTCCTGAGGTTGCATGCCAATAGCATCAGCTGAATTTACTGAATTTACTTAAAGAAGGTGGCAATTGGCCTTGAGTTCGGACTACTTTTCTGAAGTACTTTGTCCAAGGTCAAGAATGAACCTCCATACTGAATTTGTATGACAAGACAACCTTGATGGACAGTGCTGGGTTAAAACGTGCTAAACAAACAGAGAAACATACAGACATAAGAAGCAACGGATGATGAGCGAGAACATACAGTATGTCCTTGGCTTGTGTCCCATAAAAGTCACGTCTAGTCAAGCTCGACTGTAATCTTATAGTGTACACATACAAATGCTAACATAGTAAAAGTCTCTACATGCTTTTAGGTATGCACTGAATTACTCATACACTAATACACTCACATATACAACACTGTGTTTTTATGACTCTTTCAGTAGTTCAAGTGTGGCTTCACTCATGAAATACACATGGACTTCAGTCAGGAAGAAACAGATGACAGGAAACACTGTTCTTGGCCTACTTTTTCATGTCCTCGTGACTAGGATGCGATGCAGCCACAAATGTAGAGGGGGAGGCAGTTCAGATGCCTTGATAAAATAATAAGCAGGTGCTATTTATAGGCACACAAATTGAGTAGCTCGACCTAAATGTGAAGGCATTCTGAAATGTGACATGCCAGCAAGGGAAGTGGTACCTCAAAGAAACGCCACAAGCTTTTCTACAGAAAGAACTAAAATTTAAATTAAGCCAGTGGAATAACCACAAAATAAAACTTAAGTAGATCTGTAATGGAAAATAAAAGAAACCAAAAAAAAAAACAAAAAAAAACAAAAATTCAACGATTACCAGTGTTGTGGTCTCAAGCCACTGATGGAAAATGTCTGTTCCTAAGATACAGAAATGTGCTATGAGAACAAGATCTAACCAGGCATGAAACACATGCTGGGAGAAAAAACACAAACACTTCAACTGTTGCTAAGAACACCAAAGCATGTGCCACAACCCAACAAACAAATACGAATAATGAGCGAAAGATCAGCAGCAGAGCACAGCAGCCATGGGTGTTTCCAGTGTGGGTGACACAAAATGAGCAAAGTTCTGTATTACATAGTTTTACCCTGCAGTTATGTGCTTGGTCTTGAATATACTTCTAACAAAATCAACCACAGCTGTACACATTTCGTATTTGTGTTTATGTGCAATTAAATATGAAACTTCTGGATGCATTCAACTTTAAAACGGTCTATTCTATGGGTGAAAGTATCTTGTTGAGGCTAATTTGTTACATGGCTGCCTGCGGCTGTTTCATTCAAAGAGATGTCTGCTGATGTCACACTGGTGCACCCTTTCTGACTTCCTCTTTGGGCATCCTTGAGGCGTGAAATGGCCCTGCTGAGTCCCTGTAGAGTCCTGTAGGGCCACAATAGGCTCAGGACATCTGTGTGGTTTAAAAGTAGGCAGGGCCTGAGTAGACCGGAACATGTGTATGGACCTCCCACTGGCCCACTCTTGGACCTCAAACAAAAGCCTGGTTGCCACTTAACAATAACAGGGATGCAAAGACACAAATACATGCTCACACTCACACTAGCACCCAGGTATCACTGATATATTGCTGTATATCTACACACAGACCTAACATTTTAGTTATTGTACTTGTTTTCAGGCAAAAAGACCTTTGTTTCTCCCCCAGCTACAGTGCACTTCTGATAGTGATCTGTTGAAACACCTTGACCAAACAAGTCTATTAACTTCTGTTTTCAAATGCCTTACTGGGAGGACACAAGGCTTCATGGATGAAGCCATTTTGTCCAAGCCTCTTTGGTCCAGGTGGTTACATGGTAATGTGTTGCCAAATTCATCTGGTAATAGTAGGTTGTTGTCTACCTGAGCTTGTGTATTCATTATGTGGTTTCAAAAGAACCCACCTGTGCCAGCCAAGGTTGGCCGAGTTGTGTAGTTGAGGATGTGGTGATGCAAATTCGGTAGTGCAGTGCATTCATTTTGGCATTGGATTGTGGATCCACTAAGCACTAACACGGGTACCCTGTGCTCTTTTTATGGTTTAGCTGATGAAACCAGTAACATAAACCCCTTTGATGAAGGTTGATATAAACTTCATTAACTTACATACATATTGCAGTTTTCTGTAAATGCATTTTGCCTGTAAATACATATTAAGATAAATTTTTTGATATGCATCAGCAATTTCTTTCCCAAAATATATACTCAGTGCCAGTTTATATATTAAGCCATGCATTTCAATAATTCTGAACTAGTAGTCAGCATGCATTTAGCATTATATTTTCAAACTCGTCCATACAATAATATCAGTTCTTCTTCTGCCAATTGTACTTATGGCCATCTACTGAACTGCTAAGATGGCACTGCAGAGCACGAAGTGAACTAGGTTTGAAAGGAGCTTTGGGATTTAGACGTGTGCCCAGGCTCACAGTAACAGAGCCAAATGTGTTTTGTCCACTTGCCATTGTTGTGGTTGATGTGTTATTGCTAGTGGCAAAATGTGTAAACTCAGTAACCTAATCCATGTAAATATCTGCCATTTCTCAATCTTGAGCCAGAACAAAACACCAGGTCGGAGTAACTTGTACTAACTAAACAACTAGTTTTATTCTTTTCTCAACATTGCATTTATCCTGAGAGATGTTTACTGACATTTTAATTTGAAATGCTTTTGTACAATGGCATCTTGTCATTGAATGAGACGGTACAAAACAAAACAAAACAAAACAAAACCCACAGTATGAAAGGTACAGTATTATGCAATAGCTTTGCATTTGCTGAAAAGTTGTAAGCCAAGACGATATTAAACAACCTAATAGGCATATTACCTCTGTTCACATGACTGGCAAATGGACTGATTGACAAAGCTCTGGTGGTTATACAATACTATTATCCCCACAGCATGAAACCAAAAGAGGTCCTAAAGGAAAACAGAAATTACTTTCAGCTTAATGCAATCTACAATCACTTTTGCAGTACTACAGGAGTGGCCCTTCATTATAAAACAGACCAAAAATACAGAAATAAATAAGTATCTTACAAGATATCCAGGTTAGATAAAACATTTAAGGACAGCATAGTGTGTACATATGAGTACATATGTATCTATAGATGGACTAAAGTAATTTAAATTTAAAATAGAGCAGTACATGCCATTTATTCAATGCACTGATATTTCTTCAGTCAAAATCAATATTAAACATTCAGCTCCTAGAAATCATTAGGTCATGTTATTTTTTTTCAAAGCTAGTGATGCATTCAATCCAGCTGCACAAGTTAAATCTAAAGGCTTTGCTGCTTGCAGCAAGAAATAAACCTTTCTTATGGTAAATTTGAATTCCCAGAAGAATTATTGGGATGATAAAAAAGTTGAATGATGCACTTGTGTGCAGTTTCAGTGGTATAGTATCTATTACTGTCTTGTTGGAATTTCATACCTTTAGCCTAAAGGAAGGGATCAGATAAAGGTATCTCCTTAAAGCTTTGGCCTCTTAGTGCCCATTTATACACTTACATTACCTAAGTAGTTCTGTTTTGAGGGAACTTCTGGAGACAAAAGGCAGACGGAGCAGTGATCCTTTCGTCATCAAGTGACAGTGACAGCTGTTTTTTGTCAGTGGATATTCTCAGTGTTCTTTTCCACGTTTTACCCTTGAGCTGTAAACATGACTAAATATGTGATGCGGTCACAGCGATGACAAGGGTGGGAAATGCCAACAAGGCGATTGGATTTCATGATGTGTGATGCTGCACCGAAATGACACGCAGTCCTTGAGAGCATGCTGTGAGTGCTGCTAGCGAGTACACATGTGGATCACATACCCAAATTATGTCATCTTTACATGTTATAATAAAGAAATATCAAGTTACAGCAACGTGACAGATTTTTTCATGGCTTTTTAAGATAATTTTGCTATCAAAGAATTTAATTATGTGTGGTGTGCCATATGTAAATTGTGTAGTTTCATACGGCATGTTATTTATAAGGTATAATCTTATATAAAATATAGGTTAAAAGGTTACAACTTTATCAGTGCACCTAATTTAGATTCTTAATTTAAGGCAATTTACACACTGAGAGTGTTTCATGATTGAGTTTCATTAGAGGTTAATGGCAAGTCAAGCCTCAGTGGTTACATAAACGTTGACTAAAAACACCTTCAACTTTCTTTTTACAGCACATTGTGCTCTTCCGCTTTATGGCCAGGAGCACACATGCATGCAGTCAAAACAAGTCATAATGTTTTAATTACACATCTATATCCTATAACAAAGACTCATCATTTTCCATACTCTTTTTGCAGCAAGCTGAAATTAGATCCTGTCATAGTTCTTTGACCTATTTTTTAACTATTCCTTCTTTCATGTGGGACAACGAGCCTAAAACATCCTGGGCAGCGTTGTTGGTGGATATATATCACCAGTGCAGTCTACTTCAATAGAAAGGTTAGGCCACAGGGCACTGACCTTTGAATTCAGCGGGAAAATTGTATTCCTCCCTTTGAAAAGACCCACAGCACCTGCACTGTTTTGGAAAGTTACAAGATTTCAAACAGGATCCAGCCAAATGTCATGTCAACCATAACCCCACATGTCTTAAGAATACCCTGAAGTGGCCTGAACCTGTAGATGACATCAGCAGAGCACCTCCCTTAATACAACTTTTTTAGTTCTGCTCTTATACCCATACAGGACCATTTGTATTATTTAGAGAAAAACTGCTTGAAAAACTCATTAGTTATACATGGGCCAAACCAGCACTCAGGCATCTGTGGTGGCAGCAGGCAAGAAGGAAAATGTGAACACTGCTATCTCCAAGTCCTGCACTGTTCATGCACATCAACTGCACATCAACCTGTACAAAACAGCACAAGAAAAATCTAAAGAAGAGTTATCTCTATATTCAGTGTCTGGTTCACTGAGCTGCAGCATCCTCACACACCCATTAAATGTTGCCTATTGATCTGTTTGTCATAAACAGTTCCCTTACAGAAGCCTCGCAGCGTATCTAGAGACAATGACAATGCAGTTTTTACCATTGTGCTGCATGCTGCTTTTAAGGAATGTGAAAACCTAACATGCTTGGAGCAAATTACAACATTATATTATGGAACAAAACATAGATGTATGCAGTCACAATCACAAAGCACAGGCAAAAAATAACTTGTACACAATGTACAGATCTGCAGTGACAGGCACCTGCTGTGTCAGCCACTGCCTTCGTCACTCACCTGCCAGTCGACTCTCTCGAGCGGTCTTGCTGAGCATATCTATGGCTTTGGATGTAGAGGACCTGATGTGGTCACTGAAGGACCTCTGCAGTAGCAGCAGCCTCATAGAACGAGACATGCCGATGAGCATCCACCAAAACGTCTCTATGTCAGATGCCTATCTTGCCCCTGACACCTGTTCCTGTTCTTGATCAGGTCAGTTTGGTGCGTTTGTGCCTATTTGGTCCTATTTATTTTTAATCTTAGATAATATGTATGTTTAGGCACTCAATCTTAATCTGACTAGTTTCTGCATCTATTTTCCGTTGTTATATCCTCTGTACTGGTCTGGTTCCTGTCTCCCTCTCCTTCTCCCTCTGTGCTGCTCCACTGTACACTCCCATCTGCTGCAGCAAGCATCAGTGCGGTAACTGCTGGGATACATCCAGCCAGTGCTGCAATGCTCTCATATTCTATTCAGCCAGCATGTGTGTGTGTATATGTGTGTATGTGTAAGTGCTTTCCGACACTAGCCCTAGCACTCTCACTGTATATATGAGCGGTCATGACAAATATCTCTCCCTCGCTGACCTTTTTATCTTTATTTTTTTCCTTCACTTCTCGGTCACCTTCATTCACACTGTCTAGACATGGAGAGCCTCAGTGCCAGTTATACAACCTGCAGGCAGCCTGCTTGTTAGGACGTTTCACCTGACCTTGTTCACTAGCAGCTAAAATCTGAATATGATGTGAATGTGGGATGATGAAGGACTTTAGGATAACATTTGAATTACTCAGCTGCTGGACAATCGATTCAATAAATGGTTGAAATTTTAGACAAATGGGATTGAAAACCATGGTCTCACTCCACAAGCACCACATAAGCCTCTGTTATTCCCTATGGCCAACAATCACTTACCTCACATATTCAGCATGAAAAACAGATCTACTCATTGCCTTATTTTACTTCAAACACACTATGGTAGTAACAGAATATGCAGTACACACAGACATAACCACAAAGCCAAGTAAAAATACCATCAGTCACTGAGAAATAGGTGCATAAACCTTACATAACAGAAGTTAAGCTACTGAGATGGACAAAAACAACACAATGGAATCCATTACTTAGACTGCTGCTGAGCTTATTGGATAATACCGATTTATCAACTGCACAACTCTCTGGGGTCTGTGGCAACTCACTGGGAAAAAAATTTGAAAAAGCTATTTCTAAGATGTAGTTTCACTGTAACACTAGTGTGTATCAAATTATTAGCATTATTAATGTCAACTCTTTCACTGTTTTGATTTTATGACCTGCAACTTTATTATTTTGGTTCACTTTAGGGCTGTCAACGTTAACACAATAACGCATGCGATTAATCTAAAAATTTTAAAGTGTTAATATTTTTTTAATGCAAATAAATCATTTGATAAGGTTTGGCCCCAAGTTCTTGCCGTCATCACAGCACGGACGAATATCTATCATTGTGTGATAAAGGTAAGTTGCAGCGAACGCTAAGCTACTTAATATGATGGCAGAATACACAATGCCTGGTCTGCTGAACGGCAAGTTTCGTCATGCAGGTAAATTCACAGGAACATTTACAGGTAAATTCTAGTATTTTAAATTTGCGATTTAATCAATTGATAGCACTAGTTCACTTTTACAAACACTATTTCCTGCACAAATACTGGCCCAACACGTGGCCACAATAGATAGGGTCAGATATTTCCCCTGGGAACTGGTAGAATCCAGACCAGGGCTAAATGAGGAAAAATTGGACTTCACTGAGGGAACCTGCATCCATATAAATGCTCATATTACCACATGAGTACTTGATGAGTAAATACACAAAACTGTTTGCTAACATTTTTTAAATTGTGTATGCAACTTGAGCTTCAGCTCCCAAGTAACTCCAAAAAATAAATACTGCAATTACAGTTCATTAAAAAAATGGTTCTCATAATATACTGCACTTAAATGTAATATATGGGATTGTGTATTTTAGACTCACTATGCCAGCATATAGGTTAAGTTACTCATTACCTGAATATGTGACTATGTTTTTTGGTTGCCCGCCATTAAATTTCACCCTAAGCTCACACTGGAGAAAATAAGCTAGTTGTGCTGATTGCTCCAGCAAGTGAAGGTAAAGTACCCACCACTGGCTTATTGCAGTCTGCTGATAGCGTTGTGCTCATCATGGCCAATTGACTTTATGGTCTCCTGAGGTTTGCTGAGACTGATAAGGATAAATTCCCGCGTCTTTCCTTTTTCACAACCTTTTAGACTGTGCTTCTGGGACTGTGGAATGACCTTTTTAACAACTTTGTAAATAAGGATTTGGATGGAATACAGAAAAACAAACATCCTATAAAAGTAACACATTTTTACTATCCTCCCTCACACACCTGTTTGACTCACATGACATCTGAATCAAATTATCATTTTCATGCAGGCGTGTGTGAGTATGTATATTCCACGGCACACAGATGCAAACCATCTGGGCCAGTATTCATATCACAACAACATATCAGTGTACCTACTCTCTCTACCTGTGATAAGGGGGCAATACACAGACCGTAACCTGGATATGAGGCAAAATGTCCTGAAGGGGGAGGGAAGGAGGTGGACCGGACAAAACAATGGAGTTTTCATACCTCAGGAAAGAAATCCTTGCCAAATGCCCCCTGTGTTAAACAAGAGTATAGCGTGCCAGTAATGTGTACCTACAATAAACTTCACAGAACACACACAGCAGAGGGTGACCTGCCAACATACTGACCCAGAAATCGAGAATCGGGGAGGTGAAAAAGGGTAAGGGTGTTTCTTGGAAGCCTCCAAACAGTGGATATAAACAATATGTGAGAGTCTATCATCAAAATGTCTGCGAAAAACAATGCACTACACTCTATTCTTTACAGCTCAGCCAAAAATATGTCGGTATGTTGAAGCATGTATGGCCTTTTATATGCGTGGGCGTGCCCGAGTGCGCCTGTAATTGTGTTAGTCCGTTTGATCTGACAGTCTACTTGAGGTCCTACTCTGCTATCAAACATATACTACCTCACCCTGATATATACTTGCCTTTATTGTGTGCCCCACTTTCATATAACTCCCCTTTGATTATCTGATACCTTTGTATCTTGTGTGTGTTTCTCCACCACTTAATCCAAGGGCTAACAATTATGCTTAGAGCAATATATCAGACAGCCAGACACCTTAATATATCAAAACACAAGATATCCTATATATAGTATATGTAAATAGTCTGCATCGCATTCTTCTCCATGCTATAGACAATTTTCCTTCCAGACATCTAGATGAGGAAAATAAACCAGACAGGGAGTGA
Source organism: Mastacembelus armatus (assembly GCF_900324485.2). Taxonomy (NCBI): domain Eukaryota; kingdom Metazoa; phylum Chordata; class Actinopteri; order Synbranchiformes; family Mastacembelidae; genus Mastacembelus; species Mastacembelus armatus. The sequence continues at coordinate 10,034,879 of NC_046633.1, read as the reverse complement.
TGGAGCCTGCTGAGCCCAGACTGATTTATTACCCAGGGACACTGTAGGCATCTCATACAAGCAAAAATGGAACATACAGCCCTTTGTTGTGAATAGTCATTCTTGTTGGGTTGTTTCAGATGAAGCATAATCTTGGGGGCAGTGATAATTGTATGATTATTACAGGGGGCTAAGGAGAAGCCTGTGCAGAAAAACACTTTTGTTAATCTCTTTACCTCCTAAAATGTTCTTCTTTATTATTTACAGAATGTGATCTACTCAGACACAAGGTATTTATGGTAAAATAGAGCAATACCTGCAACAGGACAGGATCTTCAAAGAAAGCCTACATGTACCTATTCAGGACTACAAAGACCTCAATATCCCCACAAATTGTGTCATAAAACAATTCCAATAACCAAAATAATCAACACTCAGTACCATAGTTGAGTGCCACTGCTGTGATTAACTGATCAGGTTCCATAATGATTTGCTTTCTGTAATAAATAATACCTGATTTTCATGCACAGTTGGAGATGAAACACAAACCAATCTGTGACAAAAATAAAATGCAAGTAAGAATAACCCCTGTTAAGGCTTTTTTCTTTTGTATAGGTGAGGGCTTTGTTATTGTAACACTGGGAGTTCAGCAAGCTGACTTCCTGTTGTAAATTCCCCTACATGAACTGGTTTTCCTGTTCAAAGTTAGTAAGCATTAAAACCAGAAAATCAGAATTACAAAACAGTTGAGAAATTCATTTTTTCCTGGAAATTACAAAATAAATTGTTTTTATTTCAAGGTCATTCAAATTGAATGGTGTAAATATACAAATATGCAAATTTGTCAAGTATGTCCTAATTAAAATATATGAATGTAAAATTATTTCTTTTCAGAAGTAACTGTTATGACTATATCTGGAAAAATCCTGTATGTTACTGTGCAGTACCAGACTCCACACAGGAAGCACAGGAGAGAGCGCATCAAACAGAAAGGGAGAGGAGGTGCTGTTTGGCGAGGAGGCTGCCATAGACTGAAGGGGGAGGCCAGGAATGTGACCTTGCACAAACACAGCAGCTCCTGTACTGTGCGGGAAGGCACGGCAAGAAAGTGGGATAAAGCAGACTCAATCAAAGAGCAGGAACAAGTAACAGAAAAACAAACATCAGTCATGAGCTATTATTGACCTGGCTCTAGGTTGAGGGAGCTTCATTACATCTGTCAAAGCACCTCCTCAGATGAGCGCAATGTCCTCAAAAGGCTATTAGCTGCAGGGTATAAATAGGAGGAAAGCAGCACAGGTCACAGATGAGGAAAGCAAGTTGTTCAGGGCAATTTTACTGTGGCATTCTCCAAATTAAGTGAAAATTGGTATGGAAATTTGAAGACTGGAGACATGGTATGTTGGAGCCAAAAGCCCAGTCACTTGATCTGTAGATGACTCTCATACACCATCTGTACTGAAATGACTCTAACCCTGGTTATCAAGCCTGGCAAATATAACTGAAAACAAATTGTATCTTCACAGCATGTGAGTTTTATTAAAGGAATCATTCAGTATTGGCAATACACATTTGCTTTTCAACTATGAAAATGCTGATGCCACATTGGTGTTAGCAAGAAAACAAATAAGCTGACTACTTTAAATGGATTAAGCACAGACTTCTACATATAAAACAAACAATGATCAGGGAAATGCCCTAACAGAGGAAAGTTTTCGAAATGTCATAAAAAATACTGGAAATCCCAGAGGTCAGTGCTCAGGTCTGGCGTAATTTTCTGAATGAGAATAGAAAAAACACAGCCTCATCAAACATCCGCTTTAAATGCCAGTAATATGAATTTGTCACTGGAATTCTGAGAAGGGAAGAAACTGACTAGTAAGGAAGCAGTAGATATAAAAAAAGAAAGAAAGCTCTACCCAGACAGCAATGATGAGGCAACGTACTGTATTCATAGGAACCTCTGGCCCACTAATGTCTGTCCCTCCCATACACAACCCCACTGAGGGTGCCAAATCACTTCCTGTCTTCCAGTGTAAGTGAGGCAAATGCTTTAGACTTTGAAGCCTGAGTCAAGGTGAAAGATCTGGTTTTAACCTTATTGCTGGCTGAATGCCCAACATTGTGGTATTCCCACTAGTTTGTTAATATGGTGCCTTTAACCTGAGCTACATCAATAAAGAACCGATAGATCAATCAAAGGACTAGATATCCCTTAAAGTGGTGTTAATAAGCGCTCTCAAACACTGGGTGAGAGACCATCATACATTCAGTTTTCTGCATTCCTATGTTGCGTAAATAGATTTACAAAAATTGCTGTGTAATGTAATTTGCTCTCATGATCACATTGATCATGACCTCACTGATTCACTTTGCATTGGGGAGAAACATAGCAGGGCATGAAGATGTGAAAAAAAACTTTAAATTTTAAATTTAAAATGGCTGAACACCATATACAAATTCAAAAGCATGTTACCACAGGGCAGAAGACAGGGATATGATATGAATCTCTGTTCTCATTTGCTCTTTTGCCTCCTAATCTTTCCTACTCTGTTTTTCACTCACACTAGGTAAACCTGTTAACTTTTTGGACATGAGGATGTAAAGACAAACGGCCTCTGAAGTTGCAAACTGAAAGATTTAGATTTGTGTGTTTTGTAAAACACAGTCTCCATATATACTGTATCTGGTTACATATTGCACAAGCTCTGCACTCTAAAGGGGCACTAAACTGAATTCAATGTTAAACTGCATTTCTTCTTTAAACTTATTCTTTGTGTCTAATTTTGAAGTGACACTCAAATCAATTCTCTGGTGTGAGACACTCACTCACTAGGTGTATTAACAGCAATGTTTAATCCATGAAACTAGCGGTAATCTGCGGGTGGACAGTAAGAAAAATAGATTTTTGATTTTGATAACAAAACATTTATCATTTCATCAGGTGCATCATGTCCTAGACCATACCAAACTGATAAGGATTTTCATGCAAGCTTGAAGCATGGTATGTAGATGGTATGTAGTATGATATGAGTTTAGTCACTCCAGGCCATGAAGCTCAGGCTGTAACCAGCATCACAGGAGCCCCACACAGAGTAGTTCTAGTCAGCGTTTGTCAGTTATACCTTTGCAACATGTAGACATGTCATCTTTGTGCATGGGAAGGCACTGACCACTCGTAGGTACACCCAATGCCACACAGCAGCTGTGCCATTACAGAACACTGGCTGTAGAAAATTCTTGTTTTTTTTTTTTTTGTAGGCTTCAATTGTCACAGAGATAGTAAAATTAACCATGAATGAGTTGTCTTTGATAGCAGTGCAGCAGGAGCCTTTAGGGCGCAGTCTGTGATGTAATACTGTCACAAATGTGTCATTCCCAGGGCCTTAAATGGTAGGGACACAGAGGGGTCTTTGAAGTGTTACAATGAACACTGGGCTTTGTGCTCAATCAAGTTCCCCAAAACTCCCATCATACCCCTACCCCCTTCCTGGGTTCCATCACACAGACCCAGAGATGTCAGTTACATAACTCGCTTACGTGAAGTCACACTGATCTAAATTAACCAAAATGACCAAGAATATTTCATCCCGTTGAAGGTGGACAATGTACATTTTTGCACGCTCTAGGTTTACAGTGACATTTTTGGTGTGGGCTTTCACCAAAAGGTACCACTCACATATGTGCATACACGCACATAACGCAAACATACTGGCAGCTTCTGCAGACTTTCCATGAGAGGTTTTCAGCAAGTGGCAGTAATTAGAGGGAGAGACCCAGCGAAAATGAGTGAGGACTCCCAGCAGGCTTTGAGGCAGCAGGGGGCAATATGAAAGCCTCATTTCCACCTCGAACCACCTCTCTGGTATTGTTTACCAGCGGACTGATGACACAGGGGGGTACTTAATGAACACTGCTCCCCTGCCGGCTGTCTGAAAGTAGGTCTATCCATCCATAGTTTCCTGATGACCCTGTGTATTACAGGCAGAGAGGTCGGAGCCAGACTGGAAGTAGCAGTCGCTACAGATTGAGTGAGTTTCTTAAGATTAATTCATAATAAAGCGTGCAAAGTCGATGACAGCAAGCACTGAAGCAAGTAATGGCATGTCCATACAGAGAAGGCCACTCATCATGGAGAAGTCATAGGAATTGATTACTGTAATCCTGTAGCTAAACAAAAGGTCCAGTCACAAAATGCTTGTGTGTGAATATATCAGTAGATTTACATATCTCAGAGACTAGGTACTCTAAGTTACAATAAATATTTGAATAGCTTTCTGGACATTGAGAAAATACATAAAGGAGACCTGAGGGGAAAAGTAAATAAATATGGGGCAAGAGATGCTGCCATCAGAGTCGACATTCAGTCTGGCCCTTATCTCGGAAAGGCGACAAGCCTGATGGTTCAGTAGATGAGTCTATGTCCTTATCTAGACTTGCATCCAGTGTCTCCTGGCACCAGAACCTGCCCTCCTCCATTCAACCATCCTCCTCCCTCCTTCCTGTCTTGCCCCATGTTGTGAACACTAGACAAGGCTACAAATCAGAAATTGTACTGCAAAACTATTTCACATGACACCAGACCACCAGACCCAGAGCAGGCCAAATGATATATGAATAACAAAAGACAGAAAAAAATGTAATTGCTTATGCCATCGCTTTGAGCAAGAAGATTTTCATCTAGCCAAAGATAGTCTGTAAGTGGGTCGACCACATAAAAATATAAAAAGAGCAAAGACTCACCAGCTTTTTCTTTCTCAGGAACAGTAGAAAAACTCTGGGAAAGAAAAGAAAAAAAGATTATAGTTGCGAAAGCTTTGTAATGATGCATTTTCATGATATTTGATGCCATGCAACTATTTAAATTTATAAAAGCCTGTGGATTGTCTTGCACCTTTTTACCATTCCTAAACATTTAACAAAGTAGTAGGAAATGTAAGAGAGAAACCACTAAGAGGACAATATCAAATAACCGTTTGTCATTGCTATGATGTTGTAATAGCTACATACTTAATCCTGTTGCTGTTCTCCCAGACATTTGACAGACACACGATTTATGAATCCACACAGGAACAAAGGAAGAATTAGGGGCTTGTCTGTGTGGGTTTTGAGTGCAATGGTGTCCAGTTCAGCTTATTATCATTACTATTATAGGTTGTTATTGTTACTGAATATTGTTTTTAATTAAAGGAAAATAAGCATATAGCTAAAGCAGTGCATGGCACACAAACCAAAAAGAAAATCACAGAAACAGACACACACATCGGGAATGTGGTGGCTAAAACATCATATGCATAGTTTCCCAATTTGTACATATCTGAATAAACGGTCACAACAAGAAACGAATCCACCAGAGAGCAGTGAACACATATCGAATGTGTCAGTCCAAGCACACGGCATGACCCTCTGATTCATGTTGATACAAGCCTTATGTAGTCCGGAGAGACATTCACAACACAAATTATAACACATTTTGTGCCATGGTAGATTCTCATCATTCTGTACATTCTGTAATATTTCCTTCTTTGGCTTTGTTGTGGATGTTACTGCATCAACACATGGTTTCTGGTAAAAATAGAGCAGCCTTGTGTCATTTCAGTGGCAAAACATTTGTGTGTGTGTGTGAGGGCAGCAGTGAGTTGGAATGCAAAGGTCTTTCTTGCTTCTGACTTTTGACCCCAGGTTCCTCGCCTGAACTCCACACCCTGACCTGTGTTAATCCACTCTACCCTGGAACAGATCAGACAGAGCGAGGAGGACAAGGTGCATTCTCAATACAATTTATCCATTTTGTCAACAGAGTAAATGTCTACTTCTCCTGATATTTCTGTTGTGATAAATTATCTCCTTTAAAGGCTGTTTAGCACTTATTTACAAAGCTGATTCATACACAGTATGTCAATAATAATTCTGCCTCACAGATTGTGTTTAAAACACAAACTATACCTTTCTTTGAGTAGGAGAACACATGCTTAAACTTGAAAATACATGTTTTCCACTGTGCCATTCAAGTGAACAATAAAGTCTATGCATTCCATTAAAATCCAGGTTGGCAATTCCTTTCAAAAGCTTTATGTGTTACATTTCTTGAATTTCTCTTTTTATCCTGTTGGCAGTGAATAAATTAAATGCACTGACAACATAAAGAAGAAAAAAATCATCATCTGTGGCAGCAGCAGGGCTGAAAAGAGCCTAAGTAATCCTTTTATTCAACCCAAACAAAACCATCTGACCTGACTGTCAACCGACTTCCTCCTTACCTCTGCTCTGCCCTTGCATTCAATACAGAAGCCAAGAGTCTCCCACAAGGTTTTGCAGGCAGATTTGTTACTGCACTGTGTTTATAGCTACAGCTAGAAAGCAACGGCAGAGAAGGTACCCACAGCAGCTTTCGTTCACAAACGGAAGACTGCATTTGAGAAAGCTGCAACAAATTAATTATAGTCAGCTTGTGTATGCTGATCTGTTCTGGAGGAGTGGCTTGGGAGAGAAGTCAGAATGAAAGGGTGATATTTCTTCAGTTGAGCTTCCTCTTGCTGGTGCTGTTGACTGAGAAAATAATGCTCACAGATGGCATAAACCTTTGGCTCTTGAATTCCTTTATTTCCCCAAATTACAGTTTTGATTAACATGATGTTCTTTGGAATCTCTGCTTTGTTTCACTGGTAAGCAGGAAAGATAAGAGGTCATCATGTATTTAATCAGACTGTAGAGCATGTTACGCCAAAAAAAAAAAACTGCTAATGATGATGACTTGAATGATTTTATGATGAAAAACCACAAGCATAACACAATAGTGAAAGCAGATACACTGCTCACATACGGTTTTATTTTTGCTAACGTCTTGGCTCATTAACACTAGATAAAATGTTATCTTCGTCCCAGTCTATCCCACTCAAATTTTTTTAGGAGCCAGTGGTTGAGCTGTCTGTGCCTAAATACTTTTATCTACATCACAAGCCATATATCTGCTGAGGCATGTTCTTACTGTATATATCTATACAGTGCACAGTGTGCAAACCTGTATTTGTGCTTATCCATGTTCTTGGCCTGTTAAATGAGCAAAACCAGCACTGAATCACTTCATGGGTCACATTTCAGACACATGATGGTTAAAATTCCCTTTGGACAAATAACGTTAAAATTTATTGCTGATTAATAACCTAAAAAAAACACACCAGGGAGAAGCAACGGCCAAAGACTCCTACTTGCTCTACTGTCATTAATCACCAGCACAAACAGAACAACATCACTGAGGTGAAATCAGAGATAGATTTATATTCAGTGCTGTTTCAGCTGCTGGACTCAAAAAAGATTAGCTATGCTTTTTCAATCATAACAGTGTCATCACTTCAGTGCCTCTGTGTGAAAAAAAACCTGAATGAAGTGAATCTAAGCCAAACAGCCCTAACATATTTAATAATTAACCAATTGTGTCTTAATCCACAGATTAAAATAGAAATGAAAAAAAAAAACAGTGGGCTAGGGCTGAGAAACTCAAATACAGTTGAGAATTCAAAAAGTATAGGGACTTTCTGTTGGAATAAAAACAGCCTCATCGTTTTTGGTGTTATAAAATGTTGATACCTTTCACTATTTACTCGCAGAAAGAATGTCCTTGACTAATGGAATCAGTATGGGAGGTCTTTATGACTTCTCTGTTTAGCACTAACAAGACTTTTCAGTCCACCAGTATGCACCTTTCCTATTGTGTAAACACCACACCACGGGTTCCTGTCAATGACCCATGAAGTCACTTACACACAGTGTAAATCTCACCCTCACATAATCCCATGTTTCCCTCAAAATAGCCATTACAGTTTAGTAAATGTGTGAGAAAACACTGAACCTTACAAGAATGTGAATGAATAAGTGCCAGTATGGTACCAGTGTTTTCATAGCACCAACAGTCACATATTTTCTGTTTGCCTGTGCTCCCCCTGGCATGTCTCTGTGCTGGTTATCCCAGTGTGGGGTTGTTTGGACCATGTCAGGTGTCCACTGGGGAGCTGCAGGCTACAGAGCTACAAGCGTCAGCTGCCTCATTTACTGCCACTAATTTACAGGAATGTACAGGAAGTGGGTGTGTGGGAGCACAAGGGCTATGGTGAGTGTTAGCTAAGTGTATGTATGTGTGTGTACTGGCTGTGCCTTCATTATAAACCACTGTAAGGTCATTATTGTCATTAGTATACTCAAACACTTAGTGAAGTAAAGTCCTACAGATCATTTCAGTTTTAGTAAGGTTTTTAGATTTTAGCATTAATGGTGAATGTCCAGCATTACTAAACAAAAAACATAGTTTTTTAGTAATTGGCCTTGTAGTGCGTGTGGATCTATGCACAAGCAGTCCACCATACCTCTCTCAGCCTGACTGCCACCCACTCAACCCCAGACCCCCTCTTGCACTGCAGCTTCATTATGTGTGTTTGACTGTGTGTGCGTGCGTGTGTGCATATGTGTGTGTGTGTGTGTGTGAGACCACCCATGGTCTGTGCTAGCAAAGGATTAGGTGGCTCAGGCTAACCCAAACCTTTTTCTCCACCACTTAACGCAAATGGCTAAATTGGTGCAGATGGCTTATGGTCAGGTAAGCCAGCAGCTCCAGAACTAGATGCATAAGGTGGATGTGTATGTGTGATAAACGTCAGGAAGACATTGTGCATGTGTGAGTGCACGCACACGCATGTCCAGGATCTCTGACGATGTTATCTGGATCTCATTCTGTTTTTTGACTGGCATGAATGTGCTCTTTCTGCCCTACTCTTATAAAGGAATTTATTCTCCATGCTCTGTTGACCCCCAAGTGCACGTGTGCAGGGGAACGTGGGAAACAATTTCATTTTAGCCTTCTCCTTAAGGAAAAGTCTTGCACCCCACTCCACCCCTCATACTTTGTCACCCACATCGCCCTTCCACATTTTAATAGTTTCCATATGTCACACTTGGACTGTGTCAACAGGAAGTGATGTGATGACTTGGTGTAATGATGCATTGGAAGATTTCCTTCAGAAGATGTATGTATTCGTGTCCAGATGTTGGACTTACAGTGATTTCTTAAGAAAACAATTCCATATATAATTTGGTGGCACATAAAAAACATAACAGTAACCTATATTAACATATTTTATATCCATAAAAGCCCAGGTGAATTCTATAGCATGATGGACACACTTTCAGCTGTTAGTCATGTTAGGACATAACAATTTTATATATACGCTGTGCTGCGACACACACATTTAACTGCCAAAAGAGGCCTAATTCTCTCACTTAACCTTGATTTGTGAGATATGTTCTTCAAGGGGTGAAGTTGATTATAAGACCGTGAGAAAAGTGGATATCCACGCACACAAACAGACAAGCATGCATTTGCCTTTGTTTACATGAGTAAGCCAAAGTAACAGGCTTCTGGCTTCAGGCAGCATCTGGTGGGAGTCCTGTACTGGAGTCCTGGGGAATAAACTGTAAAATGTTGAATCCACAAGAGAATATCTTTTAACTTGTCTGACCATAAGATTCTTTGTTCCAACAGGCAAATTAACTGGTCATCACCAAATTACACTATAAGTCATTCTCACTGGCAGACAATGTTACTATGTGCCATCATGAAAACCGTCTTTCTTTAGAAGCAAACTATCCAACTTCAGGCTAAGAAAAGATTATAAGAGAATATTCTCTAGTTCCTCATCCCTCCTCTTTTGAGTTTAATCCTGGTAGAGAACACTATCACACACAAAAATACCAAGATAAAACATACACATATTCACTAACAGAACCTTTATATGTTAAAGTGACATGACCCAAGTAGTCCCACAAGACGTTTACAAAGTGTGGGTTAAAAGGTTTAACAAAAACACAGAGAAGTGTTTTGTTCATATTACAAAGGGATCAGGTTGTCCTCCCTAGAAGACTGTGGTGTCGTGCTGTTGGCAAACACACAGCTTATTGACTTACCAGAAGAACCACTGGATGACAACTTGCTGCATTATACTTTTGTAATATTTGCTTTAACTGTCTACTTTGGATGATATTGCTACTTATCTAAACAAGATCATCAGGGCACTGGCTCTTTTTGTGAACACAATGCACAGGTACAGAGTTAAATTATACTTGGTGCTATATAAAAAACTTAGCGATTAGGCCAGATTATTTCCTTAGACATTAAAACTCACAAGATGATTAAATGAGACACTCGTGTATCTTAGCTGAGGTAATCTAACTTATAAACAAATGACTGAAAGCACCAATATTCAAAACAAAAAAGTAAACACATGCTCTAGCTTTTGTCCCAATTAAAATCTGGAACCACAGTCCTGAATAAGTGTTGCCAAAATTGCATCGGGTTTTACATGCATTCCTGTATACATGTTTCAGCATCTATAAATTTGTTTGTGTATGTGTGTGTGTGTGTGTGTGCATTTAGTTTGTTTATTCTGTGATTTATGAGGCATCATTATCAGTGGGCTGCAGGGGTGTTTCCAGATGCCATCTTAAAAATTTACTGTCAACAAGTACCATCATCAAGAAAATATTACCTTTACTTTTTACTGTCTCCTTAATGTAATAGATGTGCATTTCAATTGACTGACTCAGTGCGCTCCTTTAACACTACCTACTAATATTTGTTAAAAACAAACACGAAGTGATGTTTTGGGGGAAAAAAAGTGTGATTCGTGTAAGCACAAAAAGAAAAGACCAAAAACCATATGGAGTCAATAAACAACACTGGTGGTTGTCTGATGTAATTTCGGCCTCGTGCCACGGTATGGTGTCATAAAAACCAGAACAAATATTTGCCATTGAGCACAGGCTGTAAAGATTGAGATTTATGTTATATATAACTTCCACAAAGATGCTAAGATAGAAATCTCATTCTGTGAAACAGAATTTAGCCTAAATCGATTTTGACAAAATATTCAGTGCTTGAACTCAAGCTGATATGTGTAATTTTCAACACATTTCATGATGGTAATTTTTGGCTATGTGTTTTGATATGTTTGGGATTTTGTTTCCTCATGATAATACAACAAAAATAGAAATATTTTTATTTCTTCAGTATGTCCTTCTATCTCCTGTTCTTGGAGTGCTTTGTGTAATAGTTATAGCCTTGACAGGAAAAACAAGATTCCCTTGTGGGGGTTGAGGAGAAGTTAATTTTCCACATCCTGTTCCACACACAAGACTGTTCCTTTTTTCTTACCCTCTTTTTCAAACCACAGCAGGTCTGTGTTTGTCTCCTTGTTACAGCTGTGCTCAGCAGAGGAGTGACCTTGGTGACAATGACACCACACAGAGTGGCCATTACCAGAGTCACCACTAGCAACTCTTTTCAAACTGAATGGTGGTTGGTTTTCTAGTTGGCTGACTCATTATGGCCTACTATGCTCTTCAAGCCAAATATGTGGGTTTAAAGTAGGCAAACATAATTATGCCTGCTGCACATGGTGTTGACTGTTGACCAAACATGGGAATGAGAAAAAGCGAATACAGAGATAAACAAAACCAGTGAAAGTTGCAGAATATTGAGACTTTTATCTGAGGGGGATGTTGAGAAGGTGTGGTTTGGATAAAGGATGTTTGGGGACTGTGAGGCTGCCAAACCGGAACACAAAGGAAGGACAGAGCAGAAATCTGCTAGTGACCTTAGCACGCAAACCAGAGCACTGCTATTGTCCACCAAACCACAGACAGATAAAGAACCAGGTGACAAGGAATAAAATCTTTCTGTCACTAAAAATATCTCTAAATAATCTTCCAAAAGAATCCACTGAATCTAGACATAGATACGTCATAGATTGTTTTCATAATTTTCTGTCAGAGTGAAAACCACCAAAGACAGAAGCTGTGTTTGAGCATTGCTGTCATGGAGACAAAATACACAGGCAAACACAGGGTTAAAGGTTGCCCTGTTATGGAATGTTTACCAAAGACAGAGAGGATGAGGCTGGTATAGAGCAGCACCTTCCCATGTCACCATATGCATGACATGTAAAGCACCCCAGTGCTAAATTTAACAAGAAACCATGTTCTATGTGTTGTTCAGTATAGTTCTTTAGGGGTTCTGAGTTTGATTCTTGCTGTTGGGAACACTAAGTGCTGAAGGTGACTGATATGTTGTTTCCGACTGTAAGATTCAGAGGAAGGTGGTCAAGGGTCAAGAGCCTCCACCCGACGTTGTGGCTTGGCACATCCTCTGCAGCAACAGAGCTCTAAAATTAGAGTCACATAACAAATGGCTATCACACCATGAATAACTATAACCCGTCACTGCAAATAGAAAGCCAGTTTAAGGCTAATACTGCAGTGACATGCCACAGTACATTTCTTTCTTAAAACCTATACCATAAAACAAAACCAAACAAAATCAAATACGTTTGTACTAGATCATCTCTTAAGCAAATAAAATCCACCTGTTGTAAGACAACAATGCAAGCCAAACAACATTGTAAGACACCTGCTACACTAAGCAATTAATAGAAGCCTGTCAACAAAAACACTCTGGGCAAAGAATAGCAGTTCCACCGTGAGGAAAAAAGCACCTGCTGTGGCACAATATCCGCTAAATGTTAGCCCCAAATTTGATGTAAGAATAGAACAGCCACCTTCAGCTTACAATAGCGAGCAGCTAAGCTAGTAAGAAGTTAAAAATCTTTTCCGTTGAACCCACTGCCATAGTGTATCAGCAACATTGAGTGAATGACATGCCAAGTGAATGTTATCTCATCACCTACGTACTAAGCCACATACCACCACTTCACATTTATCATAGTTACATAAAAGACAGAACAGCATGAGTGTGTGCTTGGTACAATCACACCAAAGTGTTACACTGAGTGCCATGGCATGTCGGGGGGACAGTAAAACAGTTACCTCTTGCATAATCTAGCATAAGATGGAAGGAATGCAAAACCCAAAACTGCCTCTGCAAACACCATTAATATTAAAATACACAAATACATGCATACACTCAACAGCATGTGCTCTGCATTGATGTTCACTCTCAAAAACAATTTGAACTGCCACCTTAGCTTAAAAACAGGCCTGACTGCATTTCTTCACAGATTTCTGGGCTGTCTAGGGGACAGAATTATTGTAGTTTCACTGGAAGAATGAAGACTAAATGTACACTATAGCATTGGGCCAGAATCAGCTAATACTGTAATAATAATTAAAATCCTCTGATTTGTAATATGAACCTCTCACAAACCTTCTGAATGGTGTTGTGTACCTTTGTACTTCACACACATGTCCACACACTGCTCGTTTTATACAGATACAGGAGTGTGTACTGTAACAATTTCTGTGTTGACGTTACCTTTAAATTAGCTGCATTCACCACTGGCTTGCCAAAAAGACAGATCTTGTGTACTCTCCTGTGTAAACCTGCAAACAACCTCTTGTAATGTCTGACGCGAGGACATGCTCAAGGCAACAAATGGAAAATTTGGTGCAATGTAGCACAATCAATTGGCTTTTCATTACATTACATACAATGCTGACCTGACACTTTGACTGAGTTTTTGAGGCTGTAGATAGTATTGGTTGTACTGTAAGCAGTTCTGGTTATTCAACCCATCATGCCCCAATGTATCATTTGTTAAAGTGGTAAGAAGTACAGGATAATGGGTAATGCTAGGAGAAAAGATTAGGTTATTTCCTATTATAATGTGACATTACATCCAGATTAATGGTTTTCCCTTTGGGTATGTTTTACAGTAAAATGCTGATACTACATACTACCTTCCCTGTTATTTGAACTGACTAAGGTTTGTATATTAAAAACAAATAACAGTAATTATTCTGTGGTTCAGTAATCTATTATATTACACAGTATATACCACAGTACATATTTTAATATCAACCTATGATCTAGAAAAACATAACTGTGATGTGTGGCTTTATCCTCAACCTTGGCTCTTCATCTTCACATCTGCCTTGTATTTACATCATTTAAAGGATTTGTATTGTCTTGCTAAAAAGATTAAGTGGGCATCACGACACTTTAAGTTTGAAAGGGCTCAACAGTCCCAAACAACTATTAACCACTGAGAATCCCCTTCATGAAGACATCATCTCTTTGACCTGAATCAATCACCCCATGGGGCCTCCACTGTAAAAAGCCTCAGATTAGGCCTAGTGAAAGCAAAGTTTACCTAAGCTTACTGAGTTACCTTAGGTTACTGCAAAAATGGAGGCTCTAGAAACTGTTGATTCAAGGCATAGTAAGTCACAAATTTTAGAGCGTGTTTAGCTGTGTTTCTTAAATTAGCAAGGAGATATTCCTCTTTATAGATAAGTTTTGACGTGCAACAAGACAAAGAAATGTCAAACAGGAATTGCGAGAGATAATTCAGGAATGTCAAGGAATTCAGAGATTTCCACAGGTTGCAGTGTTTTGCTGCGGCAAGATAAGAGGGCTATTTTGCAACAGGAACATCCTGTACAACATTTAGGATTATCCCATGATGCATCAGTACATCAGGAGATAAAGTGCCTCAAAGTACACATCAGGTTGTTTTTGTACATATCCATTCAAGCAAATACTTGCAAATGCTTGCTCAAGCGTTCAGTACACTGACCATCCGACTTGTTCTCTTTGCCATCGTTCTGAAGACAGTGGCAAAGCAAGGCTGACAAAGTCATTAAGTGAGCAAGCAAGGAGTTTGAAGACACTCGTCTCACTTGAAGTGTGTCCCCCCCTTGTTCCCCCTTGCCCTGGCTTTTCACCTCCCAGACCCCCTCCTGACCCCTTTGTTGGGGCGAAAGGGTCTAGGTCTTCAGAACCAGCTAATTATAGAGTTTTAACGTCTGCTTGGCTAAGCCCTTAGTGCTGAGGGACATTCCTGCAGTTGAGAGATTCACTATGAATATGAGTGTTTTCGTGGGTGTGTGTGTGTGTGCCCAGTTTTTAGAGAGCAGTCGTTCCTAAATGGTGTGCCATGAAGCAAGTCCAGGTGTGCTGTGGGATTTTGTGACAACCTCATGCAATTTATGTTAAATTTTGCCATCTTTTCCTTTTGTGACCAGATTTTGGTTTGCCCTGGACGCAAAAAGTTTAAAAAGCATAAAAGCTGTTGTGCATAGTGCTCTTTGCACACCTGAAAATCATGAACAACAATTAAATGTTCAATCATGGGCACAAAGAAAAACAGAAAGCACTGTACAGTGTACAGCCACGACTATGTTCATATGATGTACATCAAGGATGTCTGTGTTAACACAGGTTATAATTCCTGACATTCCTCTGAAGCTTTCTGGAATAGTTTGAAAAAAAACTTTAAATACTGTATAAACAAAGACGTAGACACAATCCTGGCCATTTCACTTTACTAAAGATTAAAAATCGAAATGTATAAGACAGTGGCAGATAGTGTGTGGGGGAGATCTTAATTGATCTCTTAACAAGTCATACTGTTCAGTACTGATTGTTTCAAGCTCGGTATCCTCTGACCCAAAGGACAAGGACTTACATTCTACCAGTGTAATCTTTCCATATGTTCATGTTCTAGCTCATGTGTTCCTGATTATTGTGCTGATGTATACTGTTATGATATAGTGCTTGTGACTTACCCCACTTTTTGGTTTTGCTCCAAGTGCTGGCGCAGGTCCTGAAGAGGAGGCAGCAGGAACATGTTGGGTATGTGGAGGATTTTGAGATTCTGCTGGCACAGATCCAAAATCAAACTCCTGCATACATTAAAGACAAACAGGTAAAATCCATTAGTCTTTCTAATGTTCAAACGGTATTTATATCATTCTAGCTTTATAGATGCAAAACACCCAACGCAGTTCATACTTTTGGTGCAAAGCATAAGGTAGAATGAAGCTCCCTCACAGTCACACTACTACAACTTTTAGAAGCCTGTAGGGGCAATTCATAAAAAACATGCAGCTATAATGAAGGTGAAGTTTTTGTTTGAATAAGAAACTGCAGACAAATCCTGGAAGATAAAATGCAGGTATGTACCAGTTGTCTTCGGTGGAGGGTGGGGGTGCTGTCCATAGAGGATGTGGCACTGAGGGCATTCTCAATTTCCTGGTCCAACTGGTCCAGCTTCATCAGCAGCAACACCATTGAATCCAGTCGAGCATGCTCACTCTGAATAAAAAGACGAATCAATAAAAAAAAAAACACAACTATTGCGCTGAGCTTATAAATGTGCTTGAACAAACTATCGTAGCATTACAGTTCTAGTACTCTCCAGAGGACGATTAAGGTGACAGAACTGTTCCACTGGACCAATGAATATGACCAAAGGTAGTGGTAAAATACTGTAGGTTGGAACAAATGGATGTGTACCTGAATATATTAACGTGATGACTCAAAACGATAAATGTCAAACTGACTGTTCTTCCAACTAAACATTGGCTTTGCTCTTTTCTGTAAACTATGTTCATGCCTCTGTCCTTGCTCTGGCTTTACTCTGCCTAATAACTGCTGGCACAATCATTCTCTGCTATTGCTATATCCTTCTCCATTCGGTTCTTCACATAGTCCTGCATATTTTCTTACCTTTGAATCACCGCTGGTTCATTTTTCTGCCCCTTAGTTCTCTAATCTACACTGTTACAATGTGATAACAAGTCTCACACTGACCTCAGGTGGTCCCTCTCAAGTAAGACAAGCTAAATGACATGATCCATCCCAGTTTCTCACACCACTTACCATGTCGTCTACTACCATTCACTCCATCATGTTTCATTTGAAGTAATGTAAGCTCTGGTTAGAAGTTCAAAACCTTGTAAAATCCCTTTGTATATGTTTTAATTTCCTCCTTCCTGTCTTTTATCCTGGCTCCGGGTGTGGCTCCCTGTCTGAGTTTCAATCCTGAGAGGAACCCCAAGAAATTACATCATGCGGTTGGCACATTAGTACCAAACAAACCTTGTTACAATATCCCATAAGAAACCCTGTTAAACACTTTATGAGGGTGACTTCATGGGACACACTCCCGACTGTGACTGCATGGATGTGCATAAATACAGAGGCACATTTTTGGTATGTTTAGTGTCTCTTCCTAAGTGTGACACATTAAAGCAAAAGCTTGGTGTGCTCCTATGAGTTGAGTTGTGACTAGTGCTGATGTGTGAGAGGCGGACAAGCTAATGGATCCTAGCTAGAATCTGCACCTTGAAAAACTGGCCACAGTTTCAGCCCGGCGTTTGGGTCCCAGCTACATCCCTAACGAAGTCTTATGACTTGGCACGTACGTTTACTTTCGAATTGGTTCCTAATTAGCTTGTCAAAAACAGTCCCTATTAGGTTTGCTGAGAGAGCAAATATACATCTTGTGTATCTTGTGTGGCCTTGTGTATCATCGAAATGTGTCTCACATCGATGCATTCATTGGCATTCCTAGCTAGTGGCAGCGCACATCACAACATTCTGCCTCCTTGACAAAAGTATCACAATGAAACATTGTGTTGTGGTAAAACAATGACATCTTTACGAGGCCTCACTGAATGAACAAAAGCATCTGGCTCGAGATGGCAATAACAACCACAAAACAGCAGAGCAAAAAACAAGTGCAGTGCAGTGGCAGGCGCCTCATAGAGACAAAGTTTTTTAGGGGGCATTCTGGTGGTTTGGGTGTTCTCAGAAGGTTTCTTTTCTCTCTTTCCCATCTTTTGAGGGCTCTGTTACATTCCTTTCAACTTCCTGTTTTTTTGAGATGGGAGACAGTTCCCACACTGTTTGAACTCTTAAGACTCCTCCTTCCTTTTCCCTTGCTCTCTTTTTCAAACCCCCACTCAGTGGCCAGAATCCCATTTCCCAGACCTGTCCATGAAACTTAGGGTCTCTTTTTCTGCCAAATTTAACATCAAAATCCCATGTATATATTGTTTATTTTATTTAGAAACAATGACCAAAAAGTGAGTAAATTTAATTCATAAATAAGTAACTCAATTCAAAAAGCAAGAGAGAGAGGACTGAAACAGTGAAGTCTACTGTCAGATAAACAACCCTTCAGTCAATCTGGCCCCAAGGTCAGGATAAGGCTTTGTTGCTAAAACAAACAAACAAAGTAACAAAGCTCAATATCAGGTTAATCTCAAGCCATTAAGCAAACCAGATGGGTTCATTTTACAAACTGAATCTCCAACAACAACATGGTTCACTGAGGACATTGTCATTAATGACTATTATATCTTGTATTTACACTGTTGTTGCCACTGTCTGTTAAGAGATAACAATATCAGTTTGTGTCTATATTCAACAATGCTTCCTTCCTTTCCTGTACACTAAACATTGTATGTTACCTCCCTAGAATTATATTATAATGTTAATTTTATGTCGAATATATTTTCCATCCTCATGACCTTGCCTAAAGCCCATTAAACAAGCAAACAGGCCTTACCTAGTGTCTTAATACATCATATTCTGAAAACCCATTGGAGTATGAAAGCCATGCAAGCCATTACCATATGGTAGATGAATTGCCTTGGCGCCTTGCACTTTTACGACTGAACTCTTTTCAAGTTCCAGGAGCCATTTTTTCGGGGCATTTAATCCAAAGGTTTAAAGTCATCTTAAGACGGAAATTGGAGCCAGAGGTAATAAATGCAGCACTGGTTTTCGATGCTCTGACACTGGACTGTGAAATCTGATTTTTTCCAGCTGATGGAGCAACATCAGCACTGGTCACAACTAAGAGGACCTCCAAGGTCTCTATGCTAACACATAATTTGTGTTAAAAAATGTAATGACAGTATGTCATTGAATATGTTACCCAGCATCATAGCTGATTGTAGGACTTTATTCAAGGCTAAAAGCCATTTGCTTTATTGTGTTTTAGGGGGTTGTGATAGCCTGTATTAGCAACAACATGACATTATCAGTGTAAATATATATAGAGCCACACCACTGAAAATACATTAAAGCAAGACACCATCTACAACTCAACATGACCAGAAACTAACCATAAGTCGTCTTCATGCAGTATATTGTTACAATATAAAATCCACAGGCATCAAGACATCCCGCACAGTAAAGAGCAGTCCACTACTTTCACGTTGCACAGTCCAGTGTTGCATACCGTTCTTGATATCACAGGAATGCAAAACCTCAGAAAGTAACTGATAATCTTGTTTATTTTATTCTGACAGACAGCTGAAAAAAAAAAAATCAGTGATTAATGATTTAGCCAGATGTTTACAACCAGGCATTTTTGAGGTAATTATTTTTTTTCCATGTGGGAACACAAATTAAATTGTGCTTTCTGATAATGATGCATAATGAATGACAATATATTAAAGAAATATTATGCTAATATAAAATACATCTTCATAGAATTGTTGACAAATATTGTACAATAAATACTTAAAATGTATTATATCATGCAACTGTATTTTGGTGTGTCATAAACTACTGACTATGACTATGGTGTGTTTAAACTTTTAAAATAGCTCAAGCATAGGACTTCATATTAACCTCTCTACATGTCACTGTTTACAAGCAGGCGATCATCTTCAGATTGAATATATCACAGGAATTTAAGTAACCACAATATGGAAATTATACAAATAGCATGCCTGCTCAAAACACATTTTGTTGTAAATAATAGATTTCTTGTTGTCATTCCAAAGGGATTAATGCTGCAACTCCGAATTGTAAAAAAATACTACGCCAGTTCTGTGGACTATGCTTTGTTCCAGTGAGGCTGAATCCATGAACTCCTCAGGTTTTTAGCACTTCACCCTACCTCAGCTAGCTGGCTAGTAGTGTAAATAGTACAACATAGAGTATTTGCTGAAGAAAGCAGTTTAAGCCTTTCTCCCCACAGATTAGTTAAGTTTCCATCCCCCTCTACATTCACAGTCTCCATGCCCTTATACAGTAGGACCTTGTTTTGCAATGAGTGGTTGAGAAAGAGAAAAACATTTCACAGATCCACCCCCCCCACTCACAGATCTATAAGCATGTGAGAGTGAAGTCATTGTTTTCCAAGATGCTTGCCAGAATGTGGGACAAAAATGATTTGTGGGCTGTTTATACCCAGTGAGTGTCTGTCCATTAAAAACAGTAAATTGAGGCACTGTGTAAGAACCACAATTTACTACATGAAAAGACAAAACTAATATCAAGTAGCTTTAAACACTACATCCCTTCCTTAATCATTATTATATAAAGCCTTACCTTTCTCATGCGCACTTTGACCACGTTGCCTTCTCTGAGA
Source organism: Mastacembelus armatus (assembly GCF_900324485.2). NCBI lineage: Eukaryota > Metazoa > Chordata > Actinopteri > Synbranchiformes > Mastacembelidae > Mastacembelus > Mastacembelus armatus. The sequence goes on along the minus strand of NC_046633.1, from coordinate 10,014,723 downwards.
TCTCCAGGCTCATTTGTTCCTCCTAAAACTGGACTGCCAAGGTGTGTGTCACCATAAATTACTGCATGTGCAGCATCATCTGTTTCATCCATTGCAGAAACTGTGGCTCGTGGAGTGTAGTGTTCCCTCCGACCATCTGCCACCTCAGAGACAGGTGACTCATTGAAATAATGACCAGAGGCTTGGTTGCCATGGAGTTCTTCTGGTGAGAGCTCATCACTGACCTCTGCAGAGCATGGCAGCAGGCTTTGGGTGTGTTGTTTAGTAGCTGTATGTTTATCATTGATATCAGGGTGCTGAACAGCTGGATCTTGGATTAAATATGAAGCCATGTACATTTGAGGATCCTGTACTGGGGTGTCATTTGGCTCAACATGGCTGACCTCTGGGATAGTGTCCAGTTTTGAACAGCTATTTTCCAACTGGCGAACGATGATTTGAGCTTCAGAACAAACCAACTCTTTGGACATTGACCTTTGGTCCATGTCATCCATTGGTTGACCTACAGAAGCCGCCATTTCCACATACTGGTCTGCACAATGAGTAATGTTTGAATGAGTGCGGTCTTCAGTATATACAGTATCGACTTCAGATGACACACTGCTGTTAACTGCTTTAGAGCAACACTGACCTTTGGAACAAATATCAGATGATATGACTGGCCCATACCTGACTTCTGCTGCTTTCATGCTACTTTCTACTTGTGCAATTCCCTCTCCCTGATGCCCATTCATCCCTGTCATTTCGACATTAAGCTGTTCCAATGAAATCTGGTAGGTTGTTTCACAGCCATTAGCCTCATCATGATCTTGCTCTCCTGAGTGATGTTTAGGTCTTGTATTTTCATTTAGAGTTTTGAGGTCCAGCTTTCCAGCAGAATGTGTGTTTTCAGTTACTCCTTTGTCACATACTCCATCAGCCACCGACATCAGAGCTGGTTCCGCAGTTTTCTCAACCAGTGCCATCACATCATTGCCATCCATCACTTTACTAGGCAGCACACCAACAGGTAAGGTTATACTTGCAGCAGCATAGTCAGAGGTGGAAATCTTCTCTTCCTCAATATCTGGGAAATCAGTTTGAGGTTCCAGTTCAGCAGAAGAGGACGTGTTTAGTGTGGCCTCAGAGATTTCAGGAGGTCTGCAGTAACCCTCTGTATGACTCTCCTTTGTTTCCTGATGATTTGGAAGTTCGCCAGGCTGTTCACCAGCACATTCAGACAGTGTAAGCCCATTGTTTGAAGAGATAGAGATGCATTGTTGCTCTTCATGAGAGATATGTGGAACTTTAAAGACATTACCATTATTGCAGATGTCCTGACTCTGTCTAGTCTTTGTACCAACTTCACCTTCATCATAGACAGTTCTCTTACTGTGACTACTGCTATCAGTTGTACAAGAAATATCTGCACTAGACATCCCACTGTCTGAGTTACAGTGAAACTCAGCAGAATTCCCCATGTTTGCGGTTTGGAGATGATCTGTGTCAAAGGCTCCTGGGAAAACATCAACATCCACCAACTCATGGGAGCTATGAATTGACTCCTGTAAATCCAGTGGAAATTTTTCATTGTTATCCATTAGCTTTAAATGTTCTGATCCAATATAATCTTTCTCAAAAGAAGCTGTCACCTTAAATGTCTGAGACAAGTTCTCTATGGGCAGTTGATGGCAGCCCTCTGGCATAGAGGCACACCTTGTCCGTTGACCTTGTTTGGAGGCTCCAGCTCCCATCCAGGGCCCTTTGCTGTCAACTCCATGGCAACAGACCAGATCTAGATCATCATAGCTGTACTGTAATCCTGATGATGATGGTTGAGTCACATGCTCCTCCCAGCTTCTTTTCCGTATGGCTACTGGCATGGTGGACAGCCAGTGCTATCCCATAGAGCTGCTTTTGACGTCAGGAGAAAATGGACAACCAGGTCTGCTGCAATCGAGAGAAGAAATGAGGATAAGACAGCCAGTATTCTCAACTCATTTGTTTACAGTAAGTGGATGTGCAGATGACAATTTGGTAAATAATATTTTACTGGTGTAAGGACTGGTGCACTGAAGTTCAAGAGGGAAGGGATTATACTGCATTCACAATTCCCTGGAAGGGATAAACCTAGCTGGGTCTGTATAACATGACAGGAACCTCTGTTATGCTAATCTTCTCGAGTAGGGCTATTCAGAATTTTGACATTACAGTATGCCAACCACATGTCACATTAATGACCTTGATATTTTTTTTCCTATCAAATGTTTTTGCCATAGGAATAAAGCCAACAAAGCTGAATTCTTAAACCATCAGGAGTTTGTCACATTTACATTTTAACTTTTACAGTACATTTAACTGTGCCAAACTGATCTGAAAACGTCAGTGTGTTGATTAACTCATTCTGCGCCTACCCATGCTGGAAAAATGAAATGAGGAAGCTGTAATTAAACAATATAAATTGTACTGTTAGTCAGTATCCTGTTTTTTTTTTTATTATAAAACATACCGTTGATACCAAGCACAACACTGTGCTGTTTTTTTTTTTTCAGAAGCAAAGGAACATACCGATTCAACAGCAGGATGTATTCAATTCAAGCTTAACAACTGCTATATTAAAAAAAAAAACATCATGAAGCATAAAGATCCAGTTGAAAGGACATTATGGATATGATCACTGTATTATACAGTATCACACTGGAAACTAAAACTTGTTTTATTTCATATAGTTTCAATTCAGTTTCAATAATTCTGTTCATATGAAACTAGAATCAGTAGCAAAGAAACACATTTGTTCACATTATTTCTAAAGAGTAACATTAATACTACATTTTGAGATGGGTGTTTATTCAGTTTTTCACCTTTTGTTTCCTCAGATGTAGAGCTGGATGTTACCAAGTGCCATTTGCAACCTCCAACCTGCACCTGGTAATTAGTTAAGTAAAGCTGGTTAGGAAACAATGTCCTAAAGCAGTTTCTCTTTTAACCTGACCAAGAACCAATAGCAAAACTAACACCTAAGTACAATTTAGATATTTCCTGCTGGAGTAACAATGGTTGTTACTTCTTGTATATTCTCCGGTATGATACAGTGTCTTACTATATAATCCAGCAGCTATATGTTTGGCAATTAAACACCACATAATAATCCATCAAATAGGCAGTAGATCCAGTATTTTCTTCAAGAACAGTTATCCAGAGATATTTCGCAAGTTGCCTTTTCATTCATCCACCATAAGCAGAACGTCCTTGTTTGTGAAATATGAATCCATCTCTCCCCAAGGGACCTGACATTTATGGTTTATAGTATAAACAGTCCTTAGTCTAGGTTTCTGCAAGCCATTTTCTGGACTCCAGTCAGTATCTCCGCTGTCGGAAAGGCAGTGAAGCCCCCGAAAATAGGCAGAAAGCCGGGGAGCAGTGAAAAGTCCACAACTTCCATCTTGATCACATTAGGGTTTTTGCTGACGCTGAATGCCAAAGAGTCAGGGTGGTGTAAGATGGGCTGGGTTTTCTTTCCCCCACCCCACCCCTGCTCTCCTCCGTTCTATCCTTTTTCTCATCAGGTCCCCTCCCCGCTGGTTTTGACAGGGAGTCTGAGTCACATCCTAGGAGCCCCATCCCCCGTCTAACAACTTACCCAGCACACTGCAAGCATTTATCCACTCCACCCTCCTCTAATGTACTTTTTCTCCTCACTATTTCAGAAACTTCCTCTTGACTTCTCTCAAAACTTGTGTCTTTCTTCTCTTCTGTGGACGTCGTTCTTCCTTAGCTTGCTATTTCACTAAGCTGGGCAAGGCTCCGACCAGTTGGTTTTGATTAGTAACAGACAGGCTGCCTCGTAAGACCTCTGGTGGTGAGCCAATAGAGATTGCTCTAATGTTTTGGCAGTTATATCTGAGGCATGCTTTTTTAAAAATTTGTCATCTTGTAACACTACAAGCATTCTTAAGCAAACACACTGGCACTAATGCGCGATAACTTTACTGATATGGTTTAAGAGTGTATTTTTACAAATATTCTTTAAGAATATTTACAAAATAAAAATATTACTAATGAAAAAAAAAGTTTTATGGCATTAGGGACAACTTTAAATGTCCTGGCAGCCTGATATCTTTGTTTTAAAGGAGACCAAATAGAAGAGATTCATTTAAGGACCAAAATACCAGCAATTCATTTCCTAATATAGTCATTTGTCAGCAGCATTTAGTAGAAAGAGAAGGAAGGCAAAGCCAAAGATATTTACACTTGATATCAATGAAATTATATAACAGAAATGTTTAGTTGCCCAAAATCCAGAGAAGATTTACTTCAACTTTAAATCTGTAACACTCAATAGCACCTCTATAGTCTCTTTTGTATGACCCAAAGTCATGTCACATACAAAATGTGACTAAAAATATCAAGCAAATTTTTTTGTCAACAAAGTCAGTTGCATAAAAAGAGCAATACATCAAAGCAACATGGACAATCTAAGCACAAGAGAGAAGTGGAATTAAGCCCCCACCAACTGTCCTTACAACGCTGGCCTCTAACCTCTCGGTCATCCAGATGTGAGGGGAGGCTCGGGATGAGTCTTTTCTTAAGGGCCTTGCTGGGAAACTGTGCACTGCTCTCACTGCTGGCTCTCCAGGGACACAGATGGTCATAGTCAAGGATCTAAGTTCAGAAAGACTATGTAGAATGTCACATGATGCGTTCGGTGGTTATGCTGAGTGTAGTGTAACAAAATGCAGATCTTTTTGGTCACAGCTTCCATATGGATATAGTTGATGATTGAAGTGCAGAGACCAACACACATCATGACTCAAGCTATCCACTCATTACCTCCCGTGGATGTCCAACACAAGCCTATAATTTTAAAGACTGGGCCTGCCCCCTCTGCCAATCTGATCATCCCGCACGACCAGAGGGCAACTGGTCTACATCATGATCTGATCCATCAGTGGTGTTGTGCAAGCACATGTTCAATCAACAACATGTGTCACACTCGATGCTCATCAGTCGTGTTTTTGTACTGTATATGTACAGTTTTTGTACTGTATATGCTGCAAGAGTACTGACACATTGAAGTTGGAGTATTAAAACAAAATCTTGAACGAGATTGAGAGTTTACAGCCATGCTGGCAGCTCTGGCCCAGTGATACTATAATCAAACTGCAAGTATGTTACTATGCACACAGTAATGATGCTAACATGCTAATGTTTAGCAGGTGAAATGTTCACCATGTTTTTGATCTAGGCTACATGCTAGAATTTGCTAATTAGTGGTAAACAAACAACTGTGGATGATTTCATATTTGATTATATGTGTATAACTGTCCAGATATTTGTCATAATACATAATGGACAAAATTAAATTGCAATCATTTGAACTCAAAAATGTCAACATCAAGAAAAGGATCTGATCGATTTCCCTTCCTAGAGTAATGCTACTAACATGGTAAACAATTCACTGTCAGAAAAAAGTTTCATCTACTCTGCAATGTCTTTTTTGACTATGACCTTACAGATCAATCATTCTCTGCTTTTTTGTCATAATTTGTGTGCTGTACAGTTTGTCTTTACACGCCAGACTCAGTCTAGTCAAACATTATAGAGGACAAGCATTCACATTCACACAGGCATACAGCATCACTGGTCACATGCCTAGAGCAGTCACATACATGGTTAAGAAAGACCTATTCATGATTCACCCTAGAATCCCCCACTGTTCAACCCTTTGGCTTCTTAAGTGGAGCAGTGAGGGCCCAAAGGAAACAGCCTCACATTCCTCACTGATATAGTTTATTATTGGAAAAATAAACCAGTATAATTCATGGGCATCGAAGAACACAGAGTGCCCATGTAGGAAAATGTAGGTAACTCTTATAAAGGAAAAAAATCCCATAACTGAGTCATTTTGAGTCCTAGTATATACAAAGATTGCTTTGAGAAGATTTTGTTTCACCCTTTTTAAAGACTTCTTTAAATAACTGTTTTCTACTGTACTTGCCTGGTAGTTATGTGACGTTACTAAAACAGATCTCGGTCACATTCACACTCAAAAGAAAAACTAAACAAAATGCCAGAATCTCAGCTGAAGAGCTAAAAATACGTTCAAAAAACCACACCAAGATCTGTGCTGTTCTTTCCTGCTGCTATGCCCCGTGGTTAACAAACTCCTTTTCAAAAGTCTAGAGTCATCGCAATTCAAATAACAGTGTTTGAGGCCTGAGTGGGAACAATATTCTTGAATGAAACATCCCAATGTAGGTGATGCAACTTGAGAGCATGTAGGAAGTTAGCTCAGGGTTGCGCTCCTGTCCTAAATTGAAAAAACATCTTTAATCATTTGTTGATTTTGACATGCTTTGCTTGTGTGAGTCTAAACACAAGACACTGCCGTGTGAGACACCATGGGGGCCTTGGCCACTGAGTATGAGTTACCGTGGGAAAAAGGAAGTACAAGTTATTGAAGATACAAACAACAAGAGGCTAAAAAGAACTATCTAATCTTCTTAAAAAACAGCCTGTGTGTGCATGATACAAAATGGAACATGTATGTGATTGTGTTTGTGCATAGCTCACTTTCTGTGTGTGTCTATATACCATATGTGTGTTGGTTGAATGTTCAAGTGGAAGATGTCAGCTGGGCCTTATATTTTTATGAAATACTGAAAAATGCTGTCACATGCTGAGGAAAGTCCTATCTCTGTTGACTTTGTGTGCCATCTGCCCTTTGTTTTTTTTATTCACACTCTAATTTTAGAAGCCACAGAGAGTAATGACAGTCACTGCATTTGTACTGGATGGCATTTGATCAAACACATCAGGAATGATTGTATACTTCACATTAGCAAATAGAATTATGTAAATATCAACCTATTAGGGCCATTCACTGGGAATGAATTTCATTGTTCACCAGGCTTCAACTGTTTTGCTTTTACATTATGATTATTTTGTGTCTAATCTGTGCAAACACCAATATCCTCTAAAGATTCAATATCTAATTTTTGTGTTTCATGTAAACATGCTGTACCATTCGTGTTTGGATAAACCCTTATCCTGAATCATTGTACCCACCATATACAGGTTTTTTAGAAAATAGGATACTAATGTAGACATAAACAGCCTATTCTAAACAAGACCTTAATGATGCCCTGAAATGGACACTTCCACTTCCCAGAAAAGTGCCCTCATGTATTGAATCTTTAATGGTGACCCAATCCTGCACAAAAAGGAATAAACAAAAACTCCAACCAGGAAAACTATCCCCAAATGTCCCTTGCCTCTTTAGCTCTCCCTTTGGTCATATTCCAGACATCTTGGTTGGTCAATATGAATGATATATTTGAGTTTTGTGTCTAATGTGCAGCATGTAGATTGTAGTTTGTGTTCTCTCCAGGCCTTTGTAGTCAAGAGAAAGTTGAGTGGTCCATTGGTGTGGTTTCTTGGATTAGTATTATTTATATATTTTTATGGTCTACTTATGTTGTCATTATGTTTCTCTAAATTGTAATTTTTGATTGTCAATTGTGTGCTCAAATCTACTGTCTGTTCATCATGGCAGCTGGATCCCTCTCCTCAGATACTCTGCACTCAAGGATTTTTGGAGTGAGGTTTCCTTTATCTAACTCAAGTATTTTAAATACAAATTTTAAAACAATTTCAGGCTATTTTGTGATAAATAATATTGAACTATTTAAATATAATTGGCCTCAATTGATTCTCTTTCCAAATCAAACAGCCTTTCTCTCATTAAAAGACATCCTAGCAGTTTGTAGTTTATATTTTCAACAGCAAGAATGATATCCAGTAAGGAAAAAATCCAATCTCTTAAAATTGGTTGTGTGTTAGAGCTATGCTTACCTGCATCTGAGCAGACAGCTACATGTGGACCAAGGCTTGGCAACAACAGCTGGATTCCATTTGTGTACTTTAGCTTAAATACATGCCCCATAATCCTGTAACCACCCACACCTGAGCACATTCTTGTACACACTTAAAATGTGTACAGGAATGCACACAGCCATACCTACAAACTACACATAATAGCCATATGTACATTAGACATAACTGGAGCAAATCTTTCACATGCTGATACTGAAAAATAACTTTTCTAACCTTTTTAAAGTATTAAACTCAAATTCTGGTTTGTGCTGATTTCACCACCCCTTCCATCCATTTTTGCAAAACAACAAAAAAAAAGTTGCAATGTAGAGACTCCAAAATATTCCTTGTCTTGTTTATGAGGAATGATTCTTGAGCTTGGACCAGACCCCGTGAGGGCCAGAATAGTGACGTACTACACCCCCCCACACCCAGGATACTGCAGACCATATGCTGCGCTGGCATAGACTCTTCCAGTAGTGATCCAGGAAAATGTGTTGTCCTAGGACACTGTTGCCACAGCAGCATCAGCAGGACAGACTTGAGACCAAGAGTGAGAAGACAAGGGGCCAGGAGCTGTTTCATCATTCAGTTATGTTTATATTGTTCTGCTCTGGAAAAAATCTGTTTCCTTACTTTTTGTTTTGTTTTTAATACGCATTGACACAATAGGAGATATTAGCATTTTAAAAGGCTGCCTGGACATATCTCCAAACGCACAACTGTTCCTTCATAGAATGGAAAGTGGATAAGAATGTCACAATTAAATATTTACTTTCTCTTCTGGTCTTCTCTGCAGTGCAATAGAAACATTCGTAGTGCATTAAGAGTAGGAGGAAAATAAAACAGCGTCACCTCTTCTTCAAGAAACTGTTTGACATTCCAGCCCACTCAGAAAGTGTACAGCTCAGAAATCCTTCACTATGAGGGGAAGAAACCTCTCGAACCACAGCAGGGCTGAAGTGACGCTCCATGGCAAAGATGCTGCTCCAAACATCTGAACACGGTTAGGAACTGTGTTTTTCTAAATAGCATGCCTGACCAGCTATAAGCACAGGGCAAAGTACATGGATAATGAGTACCGGGACAAAAAATGGTTGTTCCTAATGCAGAAGTCATGATGCACATGGGCACAGTTTCCCAGACATAAAGATCCAGCACAGAAACAGAATTTCCCTACATGACTACCTTTTGCTTCGACTTGTAAATATGTGTGCCTCTTAGGGGAACCTTACCACATGCATTAGATTGCACAGTCTCAGGCAGTAGATATCCCCACTCAAATGTCTGTGAGCAAGATGAAGTCCTGTAGTCCCCCAGCAGCAGGGCCACCTGGGGCTGTCTGTAATTAAGCAATAAATTAGCATTAAGATGGTTGCAATAACATGACACAAACTACTGGGGGCGACAAACTCTGATACTTTTGAGTTTATTTAGCCAACCAAGATTAAATTTGTATTTTCATCACTCAAAGTACATTGTCAGCCATTTTGATACATTGAAAATAAAGATGTTATACTAAACTGCATGAAATTTTCAAGAAAGGCAATACAAACTACCTCGTTACTCACCTTTCTAGGTCAAATTGGTAGTTGCTCCGGAGAGCTTGTATTTTAGCCAATTAAGTTTTAATAGTCTTTTTAACCTTTAATACTTCTGTTATTAAGAGTCTGGTTACAACTATGAACTGTGGTCATCTAACATACTTCACAGTTACTTTGTTACTCCAGCAAACGGCGCCAAATTGGGTTTTGTCTGCAGACTGCCATGCTGCATTCAGCGCGACTTGTAAAATTTTAAAACCTACAACAATACAACAATAGTTTTGTTTTTGGTAAATTTCAGGGAATTTTTATGTTATTCTTAACATGTACACATTTTTTAGACCTCATTGCTGTCTACAGTAGATAGGTAGGCTACACTATGCAAAGGTTTCAGGCATATGATGTAAAGTGAAAACACTGGAAAATAATTTTAAAACGTAGGAATAATAGTCTTCATGTATTAGTAAACATTAATTATCCTATTACCAATGCCTAAAGACACACACAGTTATGCTGCTATATTTGCGTTCATGTTGTGTAATGACAAATAGCCTAAGGCATCATAATTTGACATATAGCCTAAGGCATTATAATAGACTTTGACCATAAATTCATGCTTATTTGCTACTTTTTATTTTACACAAACAAAGGTTAACACACCAGCATGAATACAAATACCACGAATTAGTTAGAAAATGTCAGTTAAATGTCAGTGATAGATTTTATCAAAAGCCAATTAAGTCGAGGTTTTAAAAAAACGTAAATTATCACGTCACTTAATAAAGTGAGAGACTGCTCTTGACCTCATCTCTGACACTTCGCCAAAGATCGACCAAGATTTTTAAGACCTAAATAAAAAACGTTTATAGCTTGTTGCACTATGAATCGTACATTTCTTGTTGCCCCTGAACGCACCATAAGAAGTTTGACTTCTTCCGCGTTTACCTGCGTCCCTAAGTGAGGTGATTTTTGCAACATGGGCGTTTGCCAGTGAGGAAAAACCCGCAGCATTAAAGCTTTACATTTGCGTCCTTTACGTCAGTTACAGGTAGAAAGAAAAGAGAAGGGGAAAGGGAAATAAACTATTTCCTCCCCTTTTTGCTGACAAAAACAAAGTTTTGTTTTCATTCGGCTGAAGCGTCTTGTTTACAATGGGATGTTGTAGCAGCACGGAGGTAAGTTGGCTCAAATATAATGGAAGCTGCTGTAAAACTTGAAACCCTGCTTCACACATAGTGCGCGGCGCTATCGTCACTTCTTCAGCAGTAGCAGCCTCTTTTTTTTTTTTTTTTTTATAGCAGCAACAATACAATAGCTAGTTTGTTAGCTGGTTTGGGAGCAGCAGAGTAGCTACTGCACCGCACTGACAACAGTAACAACAACAATAACAACAAGAGAGTTAAGGATAACTCCTATTTATTATTTATGCCTTGGCAGAGTAAACGTGACTGGAAACCGCTGGAGGAGCGCAGCTGTACGGATATCCCATGGCTCATTATATTCTCGCTGTTTTGTATTGGAATGGTAAGTCTTTGGTTGAATTAGTTGCAAGACAAATGCAGCCTAACCCATCAGTCAGCGCATTAGAAATTACATGCATTAAAGTTGTGGTAGAGGGTGGTTGATTCAGTTTTATGGGCATTCTGCAGCATGCTGTGGAGTAGGTGAACTGTTTTGCCTTATACAGAAAGGTGTAATATTTTGTCCACCCTAGAGTCATATTGCAAAATGAATAAAACAGAGCAGTTTTGTTTTATTCATTTTGCAATATAACTCTAGGGTCTACGTTTTATTCATTTTGAAAACACAGTTGAATCAACACATCTCTAACACACCATGAAGCCAGAAATTGAACATTATCATCTCCATGAAGAATTTACTGCAGGACTATAGTGTTAGACCTCATTAGTTTTAGCCAGATGTACCTAATAGACTATGTGTGTGTAGTTATCTATGTGTGTGTCTTACATGCTTACAGGCTAAAAATTTGTGAGTGCCTAGAAATAAAGTAAGAGAGAGAGATCAGTGGAGTGGGTTTTTAACGTAATCATCTAAATGGCCTGCAGTAAATTTAGGATTGGTTGAACTGGGTCCAGAGATGTTTTGAGCATACTTTATGGTCATTTTGGAGGCTGTGTTGTTGGTGTAGCTTATACACATCAAATGTCTTCCAGTGAGGACACACTCTGAAGCCAGTTGGTGAATCTGAGGGGTCACATGAGTCTACCATTAGATCCTAATGACCCTCATTTACGCTCACTTCACTAACAAGCCTATTCACTCCAGGTGTGAAGTGAAACCAACTCAGGAATGTGGGTCTAGCAACTCTCACCCGATTTACATAGCTCACCTAATCACCCTATTGGGCTAGGGGTGGAGTGAAACCAACCTGAAAGATAAACTGAAGGTTCCATACCAGTTTTCTCTTGGACTGATGAAACTACTCAGATGAGAGTCTGTGAGTCCAGTTGCTATGACTCAACCTCTAGATAACTTCACCTGGACGACTGAGAATCTCCACAGACTTATACAATACCGTACATCTCAGCAACACTGCTATGTACAATCTTCAGAACAACTATAAAGTTCTTTCATCGCTTTCGTGAATCAGTTTTTGTAAAAACGTTATAAACTTCATAGAGTTAAGATTTAATGCAGAGCTATTAGACTGGATTCCATTAATTGCATTGCAGATGCACCAAAAGCTGGAAACTAAGTGCAGATTTGTGGGAAAAACTATTAAAGATGAATATATGGTGCTGTCTTCATATTATTGTGCTGAAACTTTATATATCATGCAAGTAAAACATTATTTAATCTGTGTTATCTGCAGGTATGTATTTGTGGCTATTCCATCACCACTGGAGCTGCCACCAGGCTAATCTCAGGATATGACAGTTATGGCAATACCTGCGGTCGGAATAACACGAAGATAGAGGGAGTACCCCTAAGTGGCCGGGACATGACAGAAAACAAGTTAGTCTGATTTGTTACAAATGGCATAGGGATTTATTTACATCAGATTAATATCTTTTTTATGAAATGCATTATTGAATAAAAAACACTGTATGTGATGCATGAAATCTCTGTTGTCTCTTAACTACTTCTGTTTGCTCTGTTTCGTTGAATACATCACAAACAGAATCAGACCATGTATTAATACTTTCAATACATCCAAGTAGACATGCTGAGCCCTGCTTTGCCCTATGTAGTTGAGTGGTGGCACAGCAGAGACCGTTCTGCATTACATGTGTGCATGCAAGGATTGCATCATGTAATCCTAATCTAATTTGTCATAAACAACTGGTTGATGCATTTCTAATCACTTCAGTTTACTGCCTGTTCTGGCTCGCATGGTAAATAAGTCTGCACTGGCCAGAGCATGACCTACCTAAATTTTACCTGATAATTACAGGTTACAAATGTCATAGCATGTTGAGAAAAATGCATTTTCGCCGTCTGGGTTTGTCTGAGATTAGATATGTTTGAGCAGCTGAATTCATATTTAGCTGGTGAAAGTAATATGTCAGCAGTCACTGCCCTGGTTTCACTGTATTATGCTGCTCATGTCCTTCCTGTAACTATGAATAGTTTAAGAACACGTCTCCCTGTGACTAATTTCCCAATAAGAAAGTCCAGGTTTATGTGAAATTTTTAACATCCAGAAAGGACTGTCACAAATTTTTCTCTTTATTTATGTGAGATGTCTCTGATTATATTCATTCTTTTTCCATCAGCATGCAGCCTGTAAGCCAAGTTTTACTGAAACAATGGGTCATGCTTTATTGATGGGCCGATTGCCCATGGAGGCTTTGAATAAAAGGCGTTTCGGCTACAAAGAAGGATCTGTGTCACAGGGTAGCAAATGTCACCATCTTTTATTTTCTGCCCAGACAGAATAGTCCCAACTGGCATAGTAATAACCAAACATACTGATAATTTCATCAAAGCAAAATTGTTACTTATTTTAGTGGGAGAAAATGGCAGCACTTTACACACAGCAGCTAATAAATCTAAATTTACATTTTTTTTTCTCCTACCAGGTATGTTTTCTTTTTAGATCCTTGCCACCTCGACCTCATTAACAGGAAGATCAAATCGATTGCTCTGTGTGTCTCCAAATGCCCTGCTACTGAACTGAAAACATACGACGATATAAAGAAGTTTGCTTTGAATAATGGTGAGAAAGCTACAAGAGACACATATTTTTGAGAAAAGGTGGCCCAGTGTAACTGTGCTGTTTCAATGAGCGGATATTACAGTCTTTAATAAATGTTGGACTTAAATGGGCTATACATTGGATAAAAAAATATTTTAATGAAACTGAAAATGGAATCTAATTTCTGGCTTTTATGTTTTTAGGTTCTCATCTCTGCTCCTATGATATTTCTGCCACACGATATACAAGCCATTATGAGAGATTCACTAAATGCCCCAAAATCCCTGTACCACCAAGGTAATCAAGCATGTCATTTAGCCTTCAGTAAACTGTTAAGTCTTAACTAAGAAAGTTACTTTGCCTCGTTATTCTTCCGTTTTTCATGCCATCATTATTTCCTGGAAAAGGCACATCCGGCAAAGGCTTTTTAAGGGTTTAGTGCACCTGATGTGGGTATAATACAGTATGTTTACATCTCTGCTGTTTATAGGGGCTAAAGGCTATTTTGTTTGCATTTCTGTGTGTTACACTTTGTTACTTTTGGCATTCTTTTGCTATTAGGTCTACAGCTTATTCATTCACTCATTTTTTTTAATTTACTCTAGGTGGCTAGCTTTGAAAGAGATTTGCACTGTAGAGCACTTACTTATACACATCCCAGGACCAAATAGAAAACATAAATACAAATACTCTGCCATAGTCCATAGTCCTTTGCTTCAAAGACTGTTCATTAAAAAGAAATAAACTCGTGTTTGCAGCAAGGCTGTCCCGGTGTTCCACCGCTGTATCCCTGTGGATGTCGGATGCTATGCTGAATTTGCCCAGGCATTCATCACATTTGTCAGTGACAACACTGTGCTGCACCGAGTCATCTCTGGGGTGATGGCCAGCAAGGAGATCATCATGGGCCTTTGTGTTCTCGCTTTAGGTACAACGCTTGATCACATGTGGTTTTCCCTTAGCATTTGGGTTTCTTTTTATGTGTGGTTATTCCTTTTTTCTGCTGCTCCCACCACACAACTTTAATTGCTCAGGAGGATTCAGTAGGAAGGCTGTTGTAAGAAGGGTAGTTATTTTTGTCAGAATAATAACAGGAAATGACTGAGTGGCTACAGTCATTGTATCCAGTGACGTTTATCCCTCTGGCACTAATTTAAGATCTGCTCTGACTCCTCTCATTGGTATAGAATGAGAGAAAACTGGTGCTATGTCTGCTTCTGTCGCATCTTTGATGAAAGTGTTTGATGTGTCTGGTTTGGGCGTTATAAAAACTACATGACTTATAATTTTTTCTTTTTCCCTTTTGTCATTCACTTTTTTCTGTGTAAATGAAGCACAACCATGCACTTTATTTTTATGCACTACGCACTTTATCTTTAGAAAGGTATTAAATTTGTATATATTGATATAGTATAAAAGCAACTCTTTTCTGTAGTTTGATGTAACTTCTTCCATATAAACAGTGTTTGGTTTAGTTTTTTTTCTTTTCTTGATTTTAGTTCTGTCCCTGATCATGATGGTCGTCATTCGTTACATCTCCAAAGTCCTGGTGTGGATTCTAACAATTCTGGTAGTCATCGGCTCTTTAGGTAACCTTCAGAATCAACATACTGTAAATTTTCAGGCACTCTTACACCTACACCCTTAATTAATTCAATAGCACTCTCAGATGCATTATGCTGGTTCAACAGTACAGGATGTTTACTCTTATCTTTTACAGGAGGCACAGCCATCCTCTGGTGGTTGTACGCTGACCACAGGAATGCCCTTAATAAAAACACCACATCAACACTTCTTGGGAGAGAAGTGGCCTCAGACAATGTTAAAGCCCTGCTTGTCTATGCAATTGGTGCTACAATTTTCACGGTATGTCTTAAGTGCACAGCTACTGTATGGGTGTGTGTATTTAATGATAATGCAATAGAGAGTAATGCATGCTTTTCGAAGTTTTACAGCATACATAAAATACATTAATTTGATACTAAATAAAAAGTGTGTGGGTGGAAGCTTTGATTTGTGTCTTTTCATACATCTGTTTCCTGATGTAACATGAAAGTGTGTTTTTAAAGGAATTTTTAAACTTTATACCTCATTTCAGTTATTTCATAAGATCACTAGTCTTTGTGTAACCATACAGGTAGTTCTCTTGCTCGTGATGTTCTTCATGCGGAAGCGTGTGGCCCTCACCATCTCCCTGTTCCATGTGGCTGGTAAAGTGTTTATCCATCTTCCCCTGCTGGCCTTGCAGCCTTTCTGGACCTTCCTGTCCCTCATGCTCTTCTGGGTGTATTGGATCGCTGTGCTTCTCTTCCTCGGCACTTCAGGTTGGGACAAAAACCGCCAGATTCATAACTGCATTCCCAGTTCAGAATGCTTTTGTTGGTGTATACGTTTCAAACTTGTTTTCAATGTCAATGCACAAACCAGTTTCTAGCATTAGGTGTGTCGGTGATACCATTTGACTAAGCAGCAGAATATTATGCTTTTTTTTTTTTTTTTTTTTTTTAAATTTCAGCATTTGGTCTTGGTTTTGTGGCATGACTAAACTCCCACATTTAGAATCCTGTGCTAGTCTCGTGATGTGGGATGACTGACTCAAAGAATCACTTCTCTCTTTACCACCCACTTGTCCTTCTACAGCTGATTTTTAATTCCACTGTAGTAAATAAAACAGCAGGCCAGCATAAATAAGATGTCACAAGATCACATTTTCTTGCTTCATGAAAACTGTGTTTTGGGTTATATTATGGTAAGTATAGGCATGTAGGTAACCACTGATGATTACAACTGGATTTGCAGTGAATTTGTAATATAGGGGTGAATTGTTGTATGCAATATAATAAACCCTTAAAGTTTTTCTATTTTTCTGTTGATATATAGTGTCATAGTATAAATAATGACAAAACAGCGGTGACATGGTTTGATTTTTATTAATTAATTATTCAAAGTTGTTTAATTTGTTTCCTGGTATAATGTTTTAAATATCAAAGATATATAGAGGCACATCATAAGATGCATGAAACATTCAGGCACAAACTCACACTTGTATTTCCCTGACAGGAACACCAGTAAAGAACAACTCTACAAATCTGGTTGAATATCAAATGCAGGGGCCTTTTCAGTACTTGGTGTGGTATCATGCTGTGGGTCTCATCTGGATCAGTGAGTTCATTCTTGCCTTCCAGCAGATGACCATCGCTGGGGCTGTGGTCACATTCTACTTCACAAGGTATGAAGAAAATAATCTGCATTTTATTACATAGATGGCTTAATGTCTTTGTTGTCATATTTATTTGATAATTAAGTTTTTAGATTTTATGTTTTCAATTATGTCTGCTCCTTTCATGTGGTTTAAGGAATAAGTCCCAGTTGCCAGCAACTCCCATTCTTTCTTCCATGGTACGTACCATCCGTTACCATCTGGGAACTCTGGCCAAAGGCTCCTTTATCATCACTCTTGTCAAGATCCCTCGTCTCATCCTAACATACATTCACAGTCAGCTCAAAGGAAAGGTGAGGCATGACATTATTATTGAAAGTTTAAATTTATGGACTCACATGAAGCCAGTAAAGCTGCCATTATTGGCATTTTTTATATACATGTACGTACGTTGTCTTTAAAATTGCTAACCTGTAAATTCCTTAATTTTTCATAGGAAAATGCCTGTGCTCGTTGCATGCTAAAAGCTTGTGTCTGCTGTTTGTGGTGTCTTGAGAAGTGTCTTGCATACTTAAATCAAGTAAGTAATCTCATATTAGTGAAGGAAGAACATCTAGTATACAGTGGATTCAAGAGCCCAAGTATTTAGTGTGAATGTGTCCAATCATTTCAGAATGCTTACACGGCAACAGCCATCAACAGCACCAATTTCTGCACCTCGGCCCGTGATGCTTTCCTTATCCTGGTGGAAAATGCTCTCAGAGTGGCTGCCATTAACACTGTGGGCGACTTTGTCCTCTTCTTGGGAAAGGTACCACACAAACATATTCATGTGAGATGTGTTCAAACAAACAGACCCCAGTGTTTTCTAACCAGCCTTGCATCTACACTCAGGTACTTATAGTCTCCTGTACAGCTTTTGCGGGCGTCCTGGCTCTAAACTACCAGAGGGACTACACCGTATGGGTGCTGCCTCTCCTCATCGTTTGTGTGTTTGCCTTTCTGGTGGCCCACTGCTTCCTTTCTGTGTTTGAGAATGTCGTCGACGTCCTTTTCCTGTGCTTTGCAGTCGACACAAAGTATAATGATGGCAGCTCTGGACGAGAGTACTACATGGACAAGGCCTTAATGGTGAGATGAAAGCAACACTTGACAATATTGGATAATTTATTTATTTGTTTATTTTACACTAGTGGTTTGTGTAATATCAATATTTTTACTTTGTCATATATTTCTAGCTTTTTCAGTTGCTACAGCCTATATGTTTTTTTAAATTGTCATAGACTTCTAGTGAAGCAGTACACATACTTTGAGGGCAATTTTGTTTGAAATCATATGAGATTTTGGCAACTGATTTAAAAAAAAAAAAAAAAAAAAAAAAACTCTTTCCTTCTTTCAGGAATTTGTTGAAAACAGTAAGAAAATGGGTCAGTACAAGCCAAGTGATGGAGATCGACGGGAGATGAAATCTATGGTGAGTTAAACACATTTTTGTTGTCCTGGACATGTGAACTGTTGTAAATACAGAACAAACCTGTTAAATATTGGAAAAATCATCAATTGTGTGTATATATGTTTATATCTGTTCCCCCATTCAGAGCTAATAAATAAGCTAACTATTAGGTGCTGCACAATTTTAGTACAATGCATTTTTTGGTTGACAGATAATCAGATAATGAAGGAGTAAATTTCTTTTTTTATGTCTTGCAGGCACGAGGGACTTCAGCTTAACACAGTGTTAGAAAGACTACAAAAAACACTAATAATAATTCTAACTTTTGCCAGAGTTTCACTCCAGGGACATCAGTAAGATATTACCTTTTATATAAATATTTAAAACTGTTTCAGTGAAAGATGTATCAAGCTTCATTGTTTTTCTAAAACATAAGTATTGCAAATTTAACATTTAAAATTAATAGTTGTATAGCAAGATATCATTTGGATTTGTTTTTTCTTATTAATAAAATGGCTTTTAGTCCTGTTTTTCTTATATAGGTGAGTTTAACATGCATGGTTTAAAATGTGTTAGCTGCAGTTTCAATGACTCAGTGTGATTTTTGAAATGAATAACTAATCATGTTTTGTCAAAGACTGTTTAGCTTGTTTTCATACTTTTATAGTGAAATAAAACACTTAATGTGAAATGTGTGTTTTTTTTCTTCTACTACTCTAAAACCCTGCAGAGAGCCACATAAAGTATCTCCTCTCCAACCAGTTTATTGCAGATCATGTTTTTGAGTTTCAGGGACCTCCTCCCCTCCTCCTTTCAGGCTACATAGATTCCACTGTTTGAAGTGAAACTTTTTGAAGAGTATAAAGTCCTTCTTCCTGATGTTGTACATTCTTGTCACTGGGAGAGCAAATTATTTTAAACAATTATAACATTTTAAATTTATCATGCAGAAGTAAGATCCATTGGACCCTTTATCTATTTTGCCTTTGATCAGTCAGGTTGTAAATGCTGTTATTTTACATTCAAGGAGCTGCTGATACTGTGTGACATTTTTAGGATACAGTAGTACTTAATGTCCCATTGATAGTACAGTCGTCACAGTAAGGGCATTTTAATGTCGCCAAATATGACATGTAGTTGATACTAAAATTTATTTCCCACTTAAACCTTTTGAATGTATCAATAAATTTGTCTTCCAAATGAATGTCCTTTCTAACTTGTGTGCATCAAAATGAATGTTAAATTCCATGTCTTCGATTAAAGGCTATTAGTCGAAACAAAATGTAAAAATATGCATCTCAGAGATTTTCTTCTGCCTACAACCTTTCTCAGCTAGAGCACAAACAACAATGGGTGACTGAGACCAGTTGTCCGACAATGACGCATGAGCATAATTGACAAAAAGAGGGAGACTTTGCTCCAAATATACAGCTAAACTTCAACCACCTGAGGGCAGCAAATCCTGTAAAATGAATGATATTTCTATTTTTTATGCACCAGAGAGGATTTAAAAAAAACAAAATTAAATTAGTACCTTTTTTTTTTTTTTTAAGAGTTTTCTGAATCTACTAATAAAAACTAAATCATATCCACATTTTTATTTCTCATCAACATATTGGACATAATTCTATATTTCCTGACTTAATTTTGATCTGATAAAGTGATAAAACTGAAAATGACGTAACAGAGTAAAACAATGAGAAACCTATATATTTGGGGAAATGTGTTTGTATTGGTACAACTTAACCTATTAATATCTATATGAATACTGTATTTTCTGCAGAGTTGGCAATAACCATATTTGAAGGTATTTCTAACACACATTTTCACCACATTTTTAAAATATCTCCATGCACAAAGTTAAGCATTTTTGAAACATGTTAAAACATTCTCAAGGTAATACAGTATATACAGTATGATTTATTTTTTTCCTTCAAGATTTAAAATATCCATGGAAATTATCCAAGTTATCTTGCTGATTAGAAATGTTAGTAATCTTCCTAAAGGTAGGCTGGTCTGCCATAAATCTGTTTCCCCAGGAGTGTGTCTACAATCTACTAATGTATAGATTACTGCCTCATCCCCTCCTGTTTCTTTCCAATCCGCCATTGACCAGGCAAGAATCAAGCCACTAAGCAGTTAGAGGTTATTGATGGGAAAGCTCTTTCTGCGCACTGCTGCCCACTTCCATAAAACACAGAAATCCAGAGGAGAACAGCTTGTTGGCTGGTAGTGAGTCACACCTAAGTGATTTCTGTAGTGCTTACAAATCACTAACCATTCCTGGAAACCCTTTGTCATAGAATAAAACACCGGAAAACAGTTATTTCTCTTTTTTTTTGTCTCATTCGCAAAATCTGTCAGCCTGAATGACTTTTTAAAAAAATTGTTTGATTTGAATAATTATGATTGTAATAATGTCAACTATTATAGTGACCAAAGCTGACAGACTTGGATATTTGTGAGTTAATAGCTGGACTTTATTGAGACAAATCAATCACTTTACAGTTCTTATTGAAACCACATTTTTTAGGATATTAATTATTTTTAAATAAGACAGATTTAAGATGGCAGCATGGTGGATGAGTGGATAGCACTGTTGCCTCACAGCAAGAAGGTCCTGGTTTCGCAACCCGGCCTTTCTGTGTGGAGTTTGCATGTTCTCCCCATGCTTGTGTGGGTTTTCTCCAGGTACTCCTGTTTCCCCCCACAGTCCAAAAACATGTATGTCAGGTTGATTGGTGACTCTAAATTGCCCATAGGAGTGAGTGTGAGTGTGTGAGGTTGTTTGTCTCTATGTGGCCCTGTGATGGACTGGTGACCTGTCCAGGGTGTACCCCTGCCTTCCACCTGAAAGAGAGCTGGGATAGGCTCCAGCAGATCCCAGTGACCCTGGTTAAGGAATAAGCAGGTATAGATGATGGATGGATTTAAGATATTATATGCTGTTTTTTATTATACTTTTTAGCCCTTATACTTTCTAGCCCTATTTTAAAAGCTCTAGTTCAATATACCTACTTGCTTGATAGGTGTTGAATGTTTTTCTATAGTAGTCTCTACAATGCCATTGTATGGAATAGTCACTCACTTCATGGCAGAAGCTGTGATTCAACTGATAGTTTGCAACCACTAAAACCATACTGTGACACCACTATATGGATGTCTATTGTTTGCGCTGACTCAGGTGCAGTAACATGAGCTTGCTAAGTGTGTGTGTGTGTGTGTGTGTGTGTGTGTGTGTGTGTGAGACCATTATGATGAGCCATGCTGCCTCTTCAGCTCAGGTCTTTTCAATAGTGCTTACATTTAGTACACAAACAAGACAAGACAATGAGGATCGCCCAGTATACTGGGTATACACATGCAAGTGAAAGGTAAAGCTTTCTATAAAACACTAGAAAGCAATGATGCAGTTCCATCCATCCATTATCTATACCCGCTTATTATCAACCTGACATACATGTCTTTGGACTGTGGGAGAAAACCAGAGTATCTGGAGTAAACCCACACAAGCACAGGGAGAACATGCAAACTTCACACAGAAAGGTCCCTGATCAGTTGTGAACCCAAGCCCTTCTTGCTGTGAGGTATCAGTGCTAACCACTAAGCCACCGTGCTGCCCATAATGCAGATCCAAAATGTCATTATCAGAGGAAGAGAACTCACCTGTACAGACAAGTCATGTTTTCAGTTTAATCCTTAGCTTTAACAGAGCACTCATCTCACCTAGCTACTGTATTATTGTTCTATACTACTATATCATGATGTGGGATATAAACAAATACTACACAGCATACAAAAAACATATTTACATTGTAGCTGAGGTCTATAGATCATTATTGACTTTGAAATGTAGACTACATTATCAATACAAGGACCATTTTTCAGCTGTTAAACCAACATGGGCAAAAAGTCTTTAAAGTACATTTGAATATCTACATTTCAGTGGCAACTTGTCTGGTTCAGTCTAATGAAATTCCTGGCATGACCAAACACTGAAAACTAGATACTGCACAGACTTTGTCATTGGCTTGTTTTCTGAGTTAAAATGTTTAGAGCAATTAACTGGCACAGAGGTCTTTACAAATGTAAAACAAGGACAGGTGCTTTTGATAGACTGCTTAAATCTGCTACAATTTTACAACAAAGTTCAGCTTACTTGTTATAATGAGTATTGATGTTGCTCTGGATGAACTTTTGCAAAGTTTGACAAAATATCCCTCAAAATATCATCAGCATTAAGGGAACTGTAGTAGTAATGTTCCACCTCATTTGTGATCCTTCAACGTTTCACTTTGTATAAATCGTCTGAGATCTGTTTGCATACTGCTCCTCTCTATATGATGAATTTATGGCTACATGAATACATTGCATGTCTAACAAGACAAACCTAGAGGTTTAATTTCTGTTTCAATACCAGTAATTGTGATGCAGCACCAGACTGCGGAAGTGAGAAAAAAAACCTGCGTCACAGCAGATTGCTTATTCAAGAAAACTGATTTCCAAACATCAAAAGTGCTTCCTGCAATTTGAGGCATTTCCCATTAGCACTCAGTCATTCTGTCTCCCCCATACACAGGCAGGTCTCTTTTTTTTTTTTTTTTTTTTTTGCTGGACTCTTTCCAACAGTAGGCTTTGCTGCAGGGATATTAGCCAAGGAAATGCTATCTCTCCAGATTTCTATAGTCAGCACCTACATGCTGAGGAAAAGTGTGTGAAAATGAACATTTAATATTTACTCAGTGACTTCCCTGTCTGAAGTCGCTGACAGGTGCTGCTGCTAACATACACACACATTTATGCACTATGTGAGTTCCTGCAGCCTGCACACACTAGGAAATATCAGAGAGAAAAAAAAAAAAAAAAAAAAAAAAAACTCTAACTGTAAAACACTCTCAGTGTAAAAAGGGATAACAACTTTTATTCTTTTATTACTCATAAAATCTGATTTCAAGTGTTTTACTCTATATGTGTTTGCATGTGCTTGTTTAGTGAGTCATAAAATATTTACCTGTTCTTCTCCTATATAATGCAGTAATGCTCTTGCATTCAGAACTCAGTGCCTACAAACAAGCAGACTTTTGTCGCCCCTGACTACTGTCAGCTTTTCTTCTTTTTAAATTTAAGGCATGCATAAATTCACACTAACGGCAGATGCTGTTACCTCAATAACAGCTGCACATCTTAAAATGGCTGAACTTTTATAGCACAAAACCTTGCAGCTTCTCAGGCTTTTTCCAGATTTAAGCACATAAATAGAGAACTGAAACTTTAGGTATGGAACGGAATCATGAGAACGTATGACCACAAACTTTCTGCTTAGATTCTGTGTCCCGAATAAGACGTGGTGCTGCAGTCAAGCAAACATTGGTCAATATAGCTTTTATTTCAGCAAATCATACATACACTGTAAAAAATGCATCTGTATTATAACCTTGAAACACTATCAGAGCTGTGATGACAGTGTGTGATTGGTTGAGAGTGGCTACAGTGTCTGAGGTCATCAAAATGATTTCCATGTCATCACACTCATGAAAGACACTTCAAGACTGAAACGTTTTTTTTTCCAGTTCGTAAAGTGAATTGAAATTCCAAGTTAAAAGGAATCAGCAAAAAGAAAAAAAAATTGACTAGTGGACAGTTAGATGGCACTTTTCAGGTTTTAACATGGAATTTCAACAGATGTTTAATTCAAAATGAAGCCAGATCACAGGTTATTGATAATTGAAAATGAACATAGTACAGTTATTCCCAGGTTTGCATAAATGGGCTAAGGATTTATCAAGAATACACAAATCTGGGATCAGTTTCAGCTTTCAACCCTGACAGATATACACTAGAAGCAGATCAGGTACAAATCAAGCTTTTGAAACAAAGTAAATGCAAAATACTGTAGGATAATCATCTTTTTCATATAAAGCTGTCTAAACCAAAGCTTCCTCTAGCCAGTGTACTAATATATAAAATATTTTCAAATCCAGCAGATTCTAAGTGTTTGTATGCCTTAACGTCTAAGTATCTCTGTGCTTCTCTACATTCCAGCTATTCTATCTATGTAACAACTCAAAAGATCGGAAGTATGGCCTACCACACCAAAACCACACTAGTATTAGAGCTTATGTTAGTCCAGTAAGTATGCTTCTCCCGCTATTACCACCATCTTTCCTTACCAGTAAAAGGCACACCTTACCCTTTATCCCCTGCCAGACATTTTCAGTTGTTCTGCATGGCTCTGTGATTTTTATTCCTGTGCAAGAGATTTGTTCTGTTAGACTGTGTGCTCAAATCGCGTTAAGTCCAAGACTCATATCTAAAATTTTAAAACCATCGACACCACATCTTCTTCTGAGCTTTTCTTTGAACCCACTAATGTATTAAAGGTCAGTAAACATTCTTATCACTTGGATTTGTGGTTTAAGCAGTTTATGACTCTATAAGTCTGGTTTCATCTGTACATGCTTGAGGGGGTTTTAACCTCAAGCTCCATTATGTTTGGAGTTCCACAAAGGTTTAGCCTTCGGTTCTACAGACTCAAACATCATACAGTATTAGACATGCTACGACAAATCTTCTGTTTCATCTTCTGTATTCAACTGACAATGGATTAGAAAAATAGATAATAATAATATTTCCCTCCTAACACCGCAGGCCAAGCAGTAATTTGTCTTTCCTTGTTGCTGAGCCTTTGAGATGATTTGACTTGATTTGTGTCTCAGTAAAAACATCTAGCATGTCGCTTCTGATTGTTATCCAACTCACGCTAATATTTTTTTTTTTTGCCTTAATTTTCCTAATGAAGCATGTCTAACTCTTATCTTGTTTATCCACACAGTTACAGTCACAGTTACAAATCGAGATCAAAAGAAACCTAAAGAGTGCAATATGCTCTTATCTACATAATCAGCATCTCACCTATACACAGGAATATTTGATGAGAAAATGGTGAGGGGTTGAGGAGGTAAAGGATGAAAGAATGAAGAAGGGGAAATCTCTTCTACGTTAAACCTCAGGCATCAACACACTCAGGCATCAGAGTGGTAACACAAGGACAGGACACACTAAAAGACATCCAAAGACGTCCAATGATGAGGGAGGTCTTTGCACATGTGACCAAAGCACAGGACTGTTTGTTGATGTGTCCTTCTCATATTTTCTGGTTAGCTGACACACAAGTGATCAAGTGCCATTAACCGATCATATTTTTATACGTAGACAGGAAAAGGATGTCATATTTGTCAGGAATATAGTTTTTTTTTTCTTTTTTAAACTTCTGAACAAACAATACACAGAGTAGTCCATACGCTGTTAGTATGATTAAGTGTCTGCCTGGGGAGTCACCTAGAAACGTGCAGTTTGACCAAACAAAAGGTTTTCTCTTTTTTCTCTTTTTTTTGTTTTCTTTTTTTAAAATTATGACAGGTACTCTTCATTGCCATCATCATCATCCTCATCCTCATCGTCCTCGTCGTCCATCCCGGCCTGGTCGTTGAGGACAAATGAGTCTTCATCATCATCAGTGAAGAGAGAGTCTCCACTCCCGAGGTCTCCAGAAGACTCCAAAATCACACCTGGAAACAGAGATGAAGTCAAGACTTGCAATTTAAGGAAACATGTGTCATTTTGAGAAATAACGTTATTTGCTTTCTTGCCAAAAGTAAAATGAGATTTAGCTCAGCTGTGCTTGTTGTTATGGTGATCCCACAAGACCCTGTTTATTTTACTGACATGCTACTTTGCGTTAACAGTAATATCTATCAATTACCTCCCCCATGATTAACTGCAATCTCTTTGTTCTCTTGCACAAACACAGAGTTTTGTTTACCGCAGTCTGCGGGGCCATGGGTGCGCGAGCCAGCCACCTCGTTGCCATAGCGATCCACACACCAGCACTGTCCGCTGCTGCTGTGACACTGGTGAGACCTGTAGTAACCATCCTCATCACAGGATGGCAGATACTGACCTGCACGTACAAGCCAAACGACACACTTCATGAATGAATTGTCGCACGTTGTTTGTTGGGTGTATTTGTACTTCCTGTATGATTGGGTGTGCTTGTCTCACCAAGCAATTTCTTCCCCGCTTGCTTTTTGTTGATACTGGACAGCTCTGCTTTACAAGGGGAATCTGAAAGGGAGAGACAAGAGATTGTGGTAAAATGTAGGAGTCAGCCTTTCCGGGACTGCATCTGTCTCTTTGAGCTTGGCCCCTTTCTCTACTTTTTGCTTTTGTCACAATGTTTGTTATCCTGCTGTCTTTGTGCATCTCCAGTGATTCATCTGGGAATACTGTTTCTCTATGACCAAAAAACAAGTTCTCCATTCTTAGCCTCTAATTTGGTCTTTTAACCATATGTATAGTGTTGTATTCATTGACATTTGATGGTCTTTTATAGTTTATTGTGTCTTTCTTTTTTTTGCAGTTTTGACCATCATTTCTGTTGGTATTACTGCCACTGGGCCCAAAGTACTTGCTGACATTTGGGAAAATGGCAATATTGTGTATTGCAATAATGTGGAAGGGCAAAAAAACACAAGCATAAATAAGTATTTAAATAGTTACAGTTAAATAGTGAGTAATTAAAAAGATACCATACCTGTGTACCTCTGAAAGCATGTGCACCACTCAGAGCTGGTTATGACTTTGTTGGCATGTGTATCACAGGATTTGAAGAATGCTTCGGAGCATGGCTCGTTCCGGTCCAGGTAGAGGCCCTTGATCTCTGACTGGTCCAGCTGCAGGTCAAAATTTGTGTCCAAGCGAGAGAACATCCAGCCCAGAGGGTCCTTACAAATAGGAGATGCCCCGACTTCAAACTCTGTAGGAGAAGGTCAAAGAAGAGAAAAAAGCAGCAAGGTAGCTTAATGTAACAATGACAGGACTGATAATACAGGAAGAAGTGTTACGTATTCTCTCCTTTCTCGACTTTGCTAATGCTGTGTGACTCACTGTTCTTCTCCGGTTTCTGGATCTTGACTCTCTTGTGGCTGCCGTTCTCATGCAGCACTCTGAACCAATCTCTCAGACGACTCACGACCTCCTTCAGGTCCGACTCACTGCACACTGAGGAAAAAAATAACACTGATGATTAATGATGATAAAGCGATGTTTAATTGACATTCTGCTTCTTTATGGAAATGAGAAGTCAGAGTCAGCTGCAGCAAAGCTGCCCTGAAACTAGCAGGGATTCTGTTTTGTGCTAAAAGGGCAGAAACACTTTAGTCAAGAGGGGCCATGGACACAATGGAAGACTTTTTTAATTAAGGAAAATTTACTGTTTCTTCTGTACTGTATCCAAGCTTGTACTCATGTGTGCAGTACCTTTCCTTTCTGCAGAGCTCTGCTCAGCCTGAGAGGGGCAAGGACACATGCCGGGGCACTTCACAGCGATTTTCTTTCCTGTGATGCATGCCTGGTAGTCTAACTTACACTGAAGAAGAGAGACAGAGGTGAGACAGAAGAGGAAGTAAAATCAGGTTGTGTGTTTCCTCTAGAGGAAATGAAAAAAGAAAAGGGGGACTCATGCTCCGATGTTGTTGTTATGGGTGAGAGATGAATTGCTTGCATGTGCATGTGTGTGTGTACCTTAGTGGAGTAGGTGTGGCCGTCAGTTCCACAAACAGGAGAGGGGTGAACCACAGGGCAGGGTTTGCACTTTGACCCTGGTCTCTGGTACAAATTGGCATCTTTAAAACTAGAGAGAAGATTTAGAAGACTTCATTCACACACACACGCACTCTATTCAAAGTTATAGTAATGGTTTCTATGCTTTTTTGTATCTGTGATGCATTGTCTTGTTCTTACATCAATTTCAGAAATGAGAGAAGGATTTAGGATTTATATGTGATTATTTTCTGATTTGCTTGCACAGTGCAGCCGTAATTGTGTTGTTGCTAAGAATGGGAAATGAGGTCAGTATGGCGTTACTGTCCTCCGTCCAGTCTGCAGTGCCCCAGACAAACACACACATACATATAAAGCCCATTCATATCATTTGGCAGGACTTTGGGTCTGTTGTAAGGCAGTGCCAGTGCTGGGGTAATTGGACTAAACAGTAATGTCACACAGCAGTCACAAGAGAACCGGGCAACCAGTAGACCAGCTGGGAAAACAGAAAACAGCCACCCCTCTGGTGTTACTTATCACGCTGCATGAATAAGTGAACAGTAAAAACGAAAGGAGAAAAAGAGATAGGAAGT
The DNA here is from genome assembly GCF_900324485.2 of Mastacembelus armatus. NCBI lineage: Eukaryota > Metazoa > Chordata > Actinopteri > Synbranchiformes > Mastacembelidae > Mastacembelus > Mastacembelus armatus. The sequence continues at coordinate 9,986,357 of NC_046633.1, read as the reverse complement.
GATTTATTTCCTATCCGCTGTCACTTGTATTTCATTCGTGGCTTTCTCACTGAAACATCTGAATGCAAATGTAACAGTCAAATTGGAAACACAGTCCTTTTTTAAAGCACAAGTGTATGTGTTTCCAGGAGTGTCTGCACTTACCTAACTCTCCTCTGGCTGACACACGTGACAGTCTTATAATCCTCAGCCACACACACCTTGTGGCGACTGCATTTGATCTTCAGACAGGGGTCTTTGGCTGGATCAAGACCTAAAAACACAAAACACAGACATACTGTGGAGTCAGAACTCTTTTAAGTGTGTATGTGTACTGTATGTGAATGTACAACCTATACACAGCTATTATTAAAAGACCTTCTAAGAAAGACTAAGACCTTGAGTATAAACATAGAGAAAATGTCCCCAGGTTACATATTCATTCTGTTCTTTGAAATTCTAGATCATTATACCTAGTTAAACCATGCACTCCCTTTGATTTTTACAGATCCAAGCTAAGTGGATAAGCATTAGAGATCTGGGTGTGTTTTACTTTTAGCCACAGTCTCTTCACTTACAGTACACTGACAATGTCTCTCTGACACTCAGCTCAAAGACTTAATACCATAAAGTATCCTTACAGCTAAAAACAGATGCAACTGGTTACGGCTTCTCCTGACCTTACATCAGCCTGCACTGACAATGTGCAGTCCGGCTGAGATCCTCAAACAGATCTGGTATCAGAATCTGCAGCTGAGACCTATATTGGTCTTTTAAGATAAGAGCTGATTTTAGATCTGGCTCTTAAGCGGAGGGTGTGATCTTTGTTGGTAAAGACAAGCTAGCAGTTTCTGACCACTCGTCAGTATTCAGCGAGGCACCTATGTGCAGGATCTAAGACACTGAGCTGATCTCAGAACAGTGTGTGAATGACCTCTGCTCTAAAGAACCTTACTGTAATCCCTCAGCAGCTTTGGCAGATTATCCTGCCTCCATCCACCAACGCACTATCTAATGCAATTGTTTCCCCCGACATGTCTGTGTGTGTGAAGATGCATGCGTGTGAGTGTTTTTGAGGATAAAGTGATAAGTGAGAGTGAATGTGTTCATGTTCTGGTGTGCCTGGATGTGTGTATGGGCTTATCACTGTCAGTAATACAATGGGAATTGAAGATGATGGAAGAATAGAACACCATCCCGTTCTATTACTATGAATGTTAGCCTGGTTTGTGTGGTGAAATGAATTATCTAATATAATAATATAAAACCTTTTAAACAAATGTCAGATGAAACTTAGATAAAGAGTTAGACGGAAACAACAGATTTTTGGCATGCGACTGCTCGTGTATCATCCGATTTTTGCCAAATTTAGTACAAAACATATATGGAAGATACTTTTATAATAATTTTTGCTATGTTGTAGTAGGAGTTGTCATTGTCTGTTCTAGTGTTTTTTTTCTTCATCAAAAGCCAATACCACAACCACTCCAGGCTCTCTAACTCACACCCACCTTGATCGAAGGGCTTGGATGGAGTCCATGTTCCAGGCTCCTGCAAGAGAGTTAACCAGCACACAAAAATCATGAAAATATGATTTAAATAACAACAACCACTGTAAATAATACATGACAGATACCAGATAATTAAGCAGTCATACAAACCTCCACTTCCTTTAGGAGAATGCATTACAGAGACAGAGAATAAGAAATTCATTTTGATTAGGTTTGTTCTGAAGTGGAAACTTTTGCATAGCAAAGTAACAGATGAAAATCTGGAAGATAACAATGTCTATTACAAACACATTGAGCATGCATATATTTAGTAAACATAATATTGATTTTGTGACAGCAGTTATTTGACCATGTGTCTGTGTGCAAGTGTGTGTGTGTGTGTGTGTGTGTTTGTGTGTACATATACTGCTTATCTCCCGTATAACAATAACAAAATATAATTTTGCACACACAACAGAGGGAGCCTGTCATATCAGCTGGACTGAAATTTTAATATGCTTTTCAGGTTTACCCTCAGGTTATAAAATACAATTTGGAGTAGATTTCAATTACTGACTGTGACAGGCTTTCAAAGAAGAAAATAATGTGTTTAGCTATTTAATGATAAGTGAAGGGGTAAAGCTTTCAGTCGAAATAAAGTCTGTTGATGGGTTAATGTTAAAAGAAAACTTTTAGATTTAAATTATGATCAGAGAGCAATATCTGCATTGCAGATGTGTAATACTTAAGAATGCATTTTGGAGTCTAATATATTTTATCTGATTGATTCTGTTCTTCATTAACAGTAAAACTCCAACTATCCAAAGCCCAAAGAAGACAATAAAGGCTTCGATTCAGTGATTCACAAATAACATAAGCTGCACAATATTGCTTTTACATGTTGCACCATATGTACAGATTTCAAAAAGAGATGCATTTCATCAAAAACTAATTATTATCTTGTGTAAAGCTTCTCATCCCCTACATGGTTTGAGAGTGAACTGTTAAACTCTTCCAAGATGTAGTCAGAGTATTCCATCCATTGCAAGTGAATGCGTTTTCACAGTCTAAATAAGGAAAGTATATACGACAGGTGATTGATTTACCTGCACAGACACAGAAGCGACACATGGTGCAAATGGTAAAGAAAAAAATCTTTTTACTTAGAGATCTGACTGTCTGGTTTACCCTCTGAATATATATACTATGCCCAGAGACAGAACAAAGCCAGCTGCCTTTAGATTACTGCACACTCTTGTCTTCACACTGTCTTCTCTCTCTTTCTGTTACAGCAGTAAACAGTTATTCATCCACTTTCATTCTCTCTCTCCCATACACACAAACACAGACACACACACACATACTTGTTTTTGCCATGTAGTATTGAACTCTGGCACCTTGAACATAATAACCACAACACATTTATTGAAGCCTTGTGAGTATCACATTTTTGTCCACAGCTAGTAATGAATCTGAATAATTATATAGAATTACCTTCCTTTACTAATGAATCAAATTGTTGACTGGTGGATTATTATAATTAAAACCACTCCCTGAGACTGTGGCTTTAACTGTGCTTTGACACTTAGTGTAACAGAAAACAAAATATACTTTCTTTCTTTCTTTCACTTAAAGAACAAACAAAGCTAAATGTAAATCAAAATACTCAAAAATTACATAAAATACTCTGTAAAGAAACAAGTGACAAACTCCTGTTTACAGAGTTGGGAAGGTTAAAGAGTGGGTGGGTGATTTTGATAAAGATGCAGTACTACAGTGTACCATACTGCACTACTTCAGATTGTGTTTGGCATAAATGTTACAATGCAAACACATTGCTTTTAGCTTCTAAAGTAATGTCCCCCAGTTTTCAGCCTTGACATGTTTGCAGTGTTAGAAAGGTTCAATGTTTCCTGCATTGCTTGCAGGAAACTGCAAGCGTACTTTTGTTTTTAAGCAAGGTGTCATTTTTTTTTTTTTTTTGAAGCTGAAGTACATTTACACCTTGAGTTATCGGCCATGCTTGTGTGAATTGCAGTTTCACTAATATATATTTTCTGCGGAGGAAATACATACAGTTACTGATCTGTTTGTTTTGTCTTTATTTCACACACTGTAGCTTCACTCAAACATTTCATCTTTGCTTTTGCTGGATCCAAAGTAGTGTTTTATTTTCTTTTAGCTTATCAGTGCAATTGAGTCTGCATAATTTGCAAAAAATGGATAGTTACCGTCACACCAATGCACTTGCTGACTCAAGACTGAACATTGTGGTAACATTTAACACCAAGACGCTTGGCATTAAAAGCACAAAGACCCAACTAACCTCAACTAACTGAGGACTCGATAACGTGTATTATAGACCTGATTAAACTACAAAAACAAATATATAGTTATGTCTGTATTTGCAACCAGGTCTCATATTGTTACATGATTCCAACCTTCTAAAGATCCTACATATTTTTCAGAAAACCTGACTTTAACTTCCTCTCTCACTTCCTCACTTTCTATCAGATGAACAGGGTCAACTTTTGGTTTTTCTCAGCTCTAATTTGGTTTTCTTTGTGCTTCGCAGCTGAACTTTCTGACCTTCCTCACCTTCACTAAAGACTTGTCACCAATCATAACATGGTTTCCACTAGCATTCCTTTATGATAAAGGAAGCCCCATCAACAGTCTTTTGTTCTTGTCATATTCAGAGTTGCACATATTAAATACTGCAACATCTAAATATGAAAAGAACCCATCTTTTAAAAGCTCAGCAAAGATAAAGCCATATAATGAAGTACTTTTGTTTCTGTTCAGGAAGGCTCCCCTTCTAGCACTGCAGACTGTGGAGAGTGAATAATGAGAGCATTGCATTATGAAGGGCAGGCCCTCTAGACCAGAGACAAGACAACGAAAGTGCTTGCGGTTCTATTCCTTAATGGAATCAGCAGGCACATGCAAACACAGCGCATCAAAACACACACCTCTACACACACTTACACCATACTATAAACAACCAAACTTATCACCACAACACTGAAAATCTGTCAGCACTACAAAACATCAAATAACTGGTTGAATGCACTTCACTGCACACACAACCAGCCCTCTGCTTTTCCAAAGACCATGGAAAACCTAAAACTCAACAATAGGTCTAATGGCCTCCTGAGTGTACACTAAAAATAGCTACTTTTCAGTTCATTTCTCCCTCTCTTTCCAGCCTCATTCCTTTCTCAACTTCACAGTTATGGCAGGTTTTCTTTCCTCCTGTGCTCAAATACACACAAACATGGCAATTTGCAACAGTGAATATTGATTTGTGTTTTATCTGTATATCTGTAGAGGTAAGTCCTCATAAATATGGTGTTTCTGACAACCACATTTCTCACCTTTGCTTCAATTTTTCACGGACCAGATTTGATCTCTCTAAATTGTGTTTTAATGGCTTCTGTTTCCTGGCATCTTGCTATCTTTCCCACTAACATCCAACAGGAGAAATGTGTGCTTGCCTTCACTGTTACTGGCTCTGCTTGTCTTGCTCAAGCTTGTTGCATTCATGCACGCACAAACACACACAAATCCACACTGCAGTGCTTTGAAGTGGAAAAGGCCTCAAGCTCTGTACCTTCCCTACATCATTCACCCTCCACAACACAAACAACACAGGACACACGCACGAACAGAGAGGAGAGGTGAAGGGAGGAGAGGAGAGGACAGCATGAAAAGGTGAAGTCTCCTCTAATGAGGCAGGTCTAAACAAGCATTTAATTAACTCATATACCATAAACTTTTGGATCATGCACATCACATATCGGTTATTGTGTTTTTCCTTTTAAACACATCTTCCTCCTCAGCTTATTTCTTCACACCGTGCCAGTGCTGTGAGCTAGCCAAGGTCCAGCAAGTGGAGCAGAATGTCTAAAAAACTGAGATGGCACCAGCACAGCAAAGATAGCCTGAGGCGTCTCCAGCCATCCTAACAGGACTTACAGTAAATCAGTGGCCAAGAGCCTGCACACTTAGCAGGAGACCCACTTATGGCTCTTGCTGACAGATGAAACTAATAGTACATGCCTAAAATGTAAAGCTTAAATCAAAACCAAGATGAGGTTGGTGTAGAATCACGTCTATAAGATAAGAAAAATATGTTAAATATATCGTAGCTCTTTATACTTAAAAATACATCAACTGGAGTGTAGTATTAAGATAGCACTAAAGATGTTCATTTTAAACTAACATTCTTAGATCATATAAAATAGTGGCATGACAAAAAAAAGATCATTGACTGCTTTGGAAATCAGGAGTAATGAAAGCAGCAAGTTAAGGCTGCATCAGCTATAAGCTATAAGACTAAGTCCTTACTAAGTCATGACTAACTACAAGCCTTTAAACAAGAGATTTAGTAAATTGTGTTGCACTATTAAAATGTAAGAAATGTTTTGCAAAGACTTTAGTAATGTGTAATTTGGTTGCTATAACCATCTAAGTCCAGTCAAAAACAAATAATTATGTAAAGTGGATAATCCTGCATAGCATTAAAAGCTGTAACACAATTACAAAAAAACAAAACAAAAAAATGGATTTTGGAGGCCAAAATATATATTAAATTGAACTGTTAATAAACTGTAGATGTGGGTATTCATGGCTAAATGTGTGTCAGAGTTAGTCATACAGTGAAAGGTAAAGATGTGGTAAAGTTAACATAATTGATGTTATTTGGTCATTTAATTAAGATTCTTCTCATGTCTTCCTTTGAGATATTTTGTGCTGTTTATGAACTAAAAAGCATTTTAATCATGTATCAGGTCAGCTGTGCCAACCACATACCACTGTGTCTTGACTCTAATGGAGTAACGCAGTATACACTACATATATGCAGCATACTGTGATGGACTGGTGACCTGTCCAGGGTGTACCCCTGCCTTTCACCCAAAGAGAGCTGGGATAGGCTCCAGCAGATCCCTGTTACCCTGGTTAGGAATAAGTGGGTATAGATGATGGATGGATGGATATACAGCATATTGTTAGCTTTGACTGTTTGATATGCAAGTTAGGCTGAACCTGGTAAGGATGCCAGCAATTAATATTTTGCTGCATAAACCATCACTTGATAAACTCTCATAATAACATTAGGCAAAGTTTAAATTCCTGAAGACAAGGTGCAACTAGCTCTAGTTAAAAAGTTTAGTATTGAATCCTCAACCAACCAGACTAATATTTTCACTTCCTCAAGCATATTTATATAAAGGCTATGTATGTCATATTTATATAAAGGATTTTGTGGTGTGATATGTAGCCTGACGATCAGCTGCAGCTTTGCTGTGCTAACTAGGTCCTGAATCTGTAACCTCTATAAATTATATACAGTATGTGAAAATATTGTAACAGTATTGAGATGCATGTATTCCATTATGCTGGGTGGTATCAACTGGACTGGCACCACACCTAGTAGTACAAAGATAATTGTTAAAACAGACACACCCATTAGATGCAAGTATGTACAATCTGGAGTTAAAAAAATGTGGAATTACCTAAGATTTAATATGAAAAAATGTTTGATGGGGCTATACTTGTAGAGGTGTTACAGCCTCTGTACCACTGGAAATACAGTGGTGATGCAAGTGTAACTAGCAACAAACATGCATATACCTTAAAATACTGATACTGAAAAGCGTGTACTCTATGTGAAAGAATGCAAAAACACACAGTTGGACACAATATACGACGGAGAACTTAAACAAGAAAAAAAAGTCACCAACATAAATAGAGAGCACACAGTGCATTTGTGCCCAGCGCTTTCTCTTTTATTCTCAAGGTTAGAGAACAGAAATGAAAGCACACATACCCTTCGACTCAGTGCCATTTATTGTACATTTCATCTATCTATCTATCTATCTATCTATCTATCTATCTATCTATCTATCTATCTATCTATCTATCTATTACAAATACAAAATCTCTCTTAACACAGTCACTGTGCTTTTTCAACTCTCTCTCTCTCACACATACACACACCATCTTTGTCTCACTGCATATATGTCAAAGAATTTAGCTCATCTTAAATAGCACAGCACATGGCCAATCACATTTCCTCTCTGACATTCAGTCCTGACACCCTATGTGCATAATCCAAATCCTGCTGGGCCTCAGATGTATCACATGGGTCCAATTGAGCTGATGGGTTCACACACTTATAGCGTGTAGGGAAAGTCAGAAGTAGAAAAAGCATTTAAAAAAACACAGCATTTATCTATTATTTAGATTATATTTGAATTTTTAAAAGTATGCCACTACTCTCTTTGTTTTTCTCTTTGATATCATACACCTCATATCGGGCTATTGCATGTGTATGGCATGCAGATAAAACCACTCATTAAAACTGGTGTGAGTGAAAAGTGCATTTTCTCTGGTGTATTAATGGTAACCCTATTGTTTCTGTAGCACCATCAAAGTGTAGCTCCCAAACAAAAACCCTGTTTATGTACGTGCACATATCATATCTAGCCTATGGCATGCTTATTTTTGTGTATCCATGTGTGTGCAAGTACAAGCATGGACGGTTGTGTAGAGTTATTTAATCGGTGGTTATGGGCAAAACATCCATCTACCAAATACTACAAAATGAAAACCTACTACACTGCATAAACAGATATTTTACTGGGTATTCTACTCTATTCTGTAATGTCTGAAACTAATTTTCCACTGCTTTCCATTTGTAATCTAAAGCCGATCATTCTTTACAATCTTAAAAACTTCTAATGAACCGTAGGAAGCCGAAATACTGAATGTGTGTGAAACACTAATGTAAAAAAAAAAAAAAAAAAAGCGTACATACACATGATCAGAAGGTCGTGTAGCTTGTATGTGTCAGAACAATCAGCAGCAGCATTACTACACCAAATGGCTTTATATAATGTCAGGGCAATAGTGGCTGACAACACCTTGTTGAAGTCTGTTAGTAAAGACATTCACCAGCTGCATAAGAAACCAATCAGTTCATACACAGTCATTCCCGGTGGGAAGAAGGCAAATTCTAGGAGTCACAGATGTATACATAGCCAAGGAGACACCTTGTAATATGCCTACAGGGGCCCCTGTGTGAGTACAGCAGACTTCACCTTGTGGTCTTTGTGTCATTGTGTTAATATCCTGTTATATTCTCAAATGGAACTAGAGATGGTTGTATTTGTAGCTATTGTACCTCTATAATGAGGTACAATAGCTAAATACTACCCAACTAAATACTCGGGTGTCCACTGGTTTGCTGTCTACATCCTAGTGGCAGGTGTTCATTCCATCCACGCCTGCTTGAGAAGTCTCTCCCTATGCTCTACCTGCCCATAATTAGGCCCCTTTCGCGGGCACAGTAGTGTCCCTTGGACAGCAAGGCGGCGTGTATTTATGCTTTTCAGAGGCCTCAGTTGGTTAGTCACAAACAAGGATCGTCCCAGTATCGTGAGTGTATTTACTGTCTCGGTGGAGCGGGTGATGAACGTGTGACAAACACCACAACGGGCCCCGTGACGCGTCACTTGGACACATAGAGAAAACGAGGAGCGCATGATCACAAACCAGTGAGGGTGACTATATGGAGGGAAAAGGAGGGGGGCGGTGGGGTGTAAATGAGATAATGAGGAAGGTAATGGAGTTAATAATGTAAATCAGAAATATTACTTACATCTCTGAATCTATCCCATCTCTCAGCGAGCCACTTATCATCCAAAAAATTGCCGCTGTCGGAGCGAGCGGAGACGTGTCCAAAGGCGACGGCGCACACGCACAGCAAGGCGACGCTCAGCATCTGCGGACACACAACAACAGCACGGAGAGAAGACATCGGATCGGGTTAGAGGACGCCTCGATTGCGTTTTAGAACGGAGCTTTTCCAAATGCATCACATCGGCGATGAAAGCCACCCGTCGACACTGAACATAACGATGCTGAGGTGTCTTCCACCTACCTTGTCGCATCAGTTGCTCTCCAGACTGTAATGTTCTCGCTGCCGTTTTCTGTTACTAGTAATAGCAGCCCTCTCCCTCTCTCTCTCTCTCTTTCGCTCTCTCCGCACCGGCTGTCTGTGCGCAGCAATATACGGGAACGCGCATGGCACCGTGCGCGGGGCCTGCGCTCTGTTTTACTTTTTTTTTTCTTTTCTCTGCTGTCCTCTGGTGTGGAGGAAACGGTCATGATGGTTCGCTCTGGGCTGTTATCAGGCCACAGCAAAGTGTTTCCCACTGATTACCCTTTATGAAAAAGAAATCGGGCAACTCTTTGATTAAGGGAAAACAGGTTCATCCAGCAAAAAATACAGAAGCCTGTAGCAATGTTTTACTGATGGCATGTAAAGAACACAAACAATCAAAGCAGCTGGCATAAGGTCAGGATATTGCTGAGCAAATACTGGAGTGATTTTTACCCAACAGAGATACATAGATGTGTGTGTGTGTGTGTGTGTGTGTGTGTGTGTGTGTGGGCTGGAATTACTCATGTTCTGGGGACATAAATCTGTTTTCACACTCACATTGTGGGAACTCAACGTCCTTCCTTAGAATAAAACAAAACATTACAATTTAGAGTGATAACTTTTCAAGGTTAATGAATACAAATGAATATAAGTCTACGTAATATCCTTTGAAGTGATGGAAACAAAAGTGAGTGTGTGTGTGTGTGTGTGTGTTACCTTTTTTCATCCCATGTTTCTGCTCTGTTACAACCATCTCATGGGAGCTGCTCAGGCTTGTTTGTACAGTAGTGACTTCTGAAAGTGTTTCATTCATATTCCAGACATAGTTTAGCTCAGGACTGTAAATTTCTGCTACAAGATAGCAGGGTTTCTATAAGAAATTTACTTAAATACCCCAGTCTGGATGATTTATGAAGGTGGGTGTAGCCATTTCCTGTTAAGTTAGACATGTAATGTTCAAAACAGTCCCCTTTAGAGTAGATATGTGTGTGTTTAAAGTTGTTTCAAAAGGGAACATTTGTGCTTATTGCTCTTGGCTTTAACAGGACACCACAGGGACTTTTCCAGAGCTTTGGCAACTACATGGTGTCAATGCAATTATTCTTGTTATGTTTGAGAGTTGTTAAATCTTTTTGGGTGATAAATAACAAAAGAAACAAAAAACAGTTTGTGATGTGTAATCCTCCAGAACAGATTCCATGACCATTAGCACTGATTTTCCAAGTCTTGAAGAAACGCTAGTCTTTTACAGGTTTTTCCCTTCCATTGTGTTTTAAAGACCATGCTAAAGAGTCTCAGGTCAGAAGTTCAAAGGACAATTTAAACCTAGCAAATAAGTTATGAATTAAGTTACTGTATTAATATTATTACTATTACTGTGGTTATCACAGAGAAGCATGATGGTCAGCCAGGTCAAGGCATGATTGTGCGCAGTTGCTGTAAAACAACCTCAAACTCAGCTTTATAAGAGGCTGTTGAAAAGAGGAGTGTGTTTATATGTGTGTGTGCGTGTTTGGGGGTGGGGGGCATGTGGTAAAGATGACAGGGTGCGCATATTTGAAAGTCTAATTTGGAGCTCTGAAGCATGCATAACCGCATTATAGAGATACGCACAACCGTGTATCGTGTGGAATGTGCAACCAAGATGCCAAATGGTCAACCGCATAAGCCCACACAGGTACAGACAAGTGAAAAATGCTTGATGTGACTTTTGTGTTTGCTCCAACAGGAAGTCTGTAGCATGTAAACAGGAAATTGGTAGTAGAGACGTTACAACGGCTGATGGAGCAGAAAGTGTTGGTGTAATTTGTGCACTTGATTGTAACCACACTTTGTTCTCTCAGACGAGCATGAGGTTGAGCTAATCTTGGTTAAGCCAAGAAGGCGTGAAGGTGGTGCTGTGCAGCACTGTGCATGACATGGCCATTCTTTTATGGCGTACTGTTAGCTTGTGCTCTATGACATGTGTGCAAATGGAAGCAGTAAAAGAGCTGTTGTGTGTGTGTGTGTGTGTGTGTGTGTGTGTGAGGGTGTGTGTGTGCGTGTGTGTGTGTGTGTTTCTTCCAGCCCAGGGGGTTCATAAATTATTCAGTCTCAAACATTAAAGATGTAGATGTGGTCAGAGACATATGCAGTAGAGACACACACAGAGTGCTTACACAGACACACACGCACACATAAATACACACGAGCATGTCCACACAGACAGACTTTTTTGTTTTTGCTTAATGAAACTGCATAGATTTTTCATTCCACTCTAGTTTGAGTTTCCTTTTTTCTTTCTCTAAGTAAATTCATGAACATCACACATTGTTGACTCAATTTCAACACAGGCTGTGAGAGAAAGATGAGAAAGGGGAGCTGGAGCAAAAAGGGAGCTGAAGAAAAATAGGACAAAAACAATGCAATGTGTGGTTATGGGTGGGTGCGCCTGTGCGTGTGTGTGTATTTGGATGGGAGAGGCATGAAATGTGTCTCAAGGAGTGGAGATTTCACAGCTCAATGACTCTGTCACTGTGCACCTGCTCACTGAGACAGTGGGGTAGAGGAAATGAAAGGGAAAGAGAGAGAAGAGGTGAGGGTGTTTGGGGTAAAAGAAAGTACAAATTCCAGAAAGAATTAGAGTGATTGTAGAATAGAAATGTATTCAGTGGAAAAATAATGCAATAACACATCACAGATCCTCTTTAGACCATACATATTAGATGACATGGTCAAAATATGTGGACAGATATGACATCCTCATGTGAGAGCTGAACATCATCAAATCATTTCAAAACTGCTTTCATTCAGTTACACTGGCATTAGTGAGATTCAGGTAAGTCAAAAGCTTGGATTTCTTTATGAGCCTCACACTGTGCATGGTGACACTGTCACATTGAAGCATTTTGATGTTGGCCAAATTTGATTTAGGTGATTTGGTTTTGGGTCCAGGGCCAATGTTTTTTATTAACACCAGTGCTGTGTCATCCTCGTGCTGTATCTTTAAGATTCCTCTTAATCAGGCCAAGTCTGTGAAACCTCAACCTCAGACCAAAGTACACGGACAGTAGGGTTGTCATACACACACTCTCTCTCCTTCAGTGCAGCTTAACTACAGTGAGGCATAGAGAATGACTCAATTACATTCTTGGAAATTATGGTGTATTATAGTAATAACAGGCACTGTCTCTTTTTCTCACTAGCCCCCTCTATCTCTTTGCGTAAGAGTGGGAGAAGAAAGGCAATAAAAAAGCAGAATTAGAGAGAAACTCAGGTGTGTCTAAATCTTTGCTTTTTGCGTAATCACCATTCTTCAGTAAAATCAAATATTTACACGTTTGGTTGCATAATAACTCTAGTAAGAGTTTTATATTTTTTTGCTAAATGGAAACAATGAAGATGTTTTTTAAGTTTTATTTGAATTTGTGTTTTCAGGAAGAAGAGATGCTACAGCAAGAAGAAGCAGTAAAAAAGCTGTTTTGTGTGTGTGTTTGTGTGTTTTTCCAACATTTTGAGGGCTAAATCTGTTTACACACTAACATTGTGGGGATTCAGCATCCGTGCAGGAAACAAATCCTGGTTTCCACCATGTAAATCACTGAATACTAAAGAGGTTAGAGCAGGGGTAGCCAACCCTGGTCCTTGAGAGCCACTGTGTTACTTGTTTTCCAACTATCCCTGATCTGATTTTTCTGAACTCACCTGATCCAGGTAACCAGCAGTGGGTGGGGCAGAGATAGTTGGAAAACAAGCAGGGAATAGGATCTTGAGGACCAGGAAATTTAATTTCCAAGTCTTCAGATGTCAAACATCTTTGTGTGCATTTTGTATGTCTGATCTTGTTGTTTTTATCCGACCCATCTCTACCTCGCTCTCTCTCTCTCTCTCTCTCTCTCTTTCGCTGACACTGGTTGGCCACCCTTGGTTCAGAATAACCATTAGGCCAAGTAGTAGTTCTTGTTAACGTTAGGGTAAGTCTCCAGGAAACAAATAAAAACAAACGTGTGTGTATATGTGTGTGATTGTGTGTGTCTATGTGTGTGGATTTCAGAGAGAGAGGGAAGGATGGAAAGCAAGGGAAGGAGTGAGGGGGTGGGTGAGTGTGTTATCTTGCAAAGCAGACGTTGAGAGCATAGCTGTGACTATAAGGTCAGTATGAGTCCTGTGTTTTAGCCCCAGAATGAAAAGCTAATAGCAGAGTAATGACAGGAGGGAAGCTGCAATCAGGAGATAAGGCAGACAGTAACAAAATGCCTATCACTGAGAGGACTGTTTGCAGAGCCAGTGAGCAGTGTAAGAGAGGAAATAAGCCAGAGAGAGAGAGAAAGGCAGAGACGTGTTGGGTAAAAAGAGGATAAGCCATAGAAAATACAGATAGGTGTCTGACCTCTGAAGTCTTGTAAATTAAATGTAAATTTTCTATGAATAATGAGAAGGTGAACATGTCTTTTCCATGACCTAACAAGCACACAATTATGCATCTGTCACATGTATTATGAGATAATTACTATTATATATAATATGTAATGACTAGTTAAAAAACTGGTCATTTAGGTAATGACTGAATGACCTGAATGAATAGTTCTGCTTTTGTGTTGTCTAAAAGCCTTCAGCTGTAGTTTTCTATTTTAAGTTAAATTCATATATTATTCCAACCACTTTTCCATTTCTGTGAAAAGTATCTGCCATCACAGGTTTCAATTGAAAGGACCCATGTTTGATCTGTAGCTGAGTCACATGAAACTGATTAAAGCTGGTGCATATACAGAAATGTCTGAGTATACAGTTTTCAAATAAACATACTAATAAGAAAATACTAATGGAAAGTGTAGCGAAGAAGAGGAATATTATGAGACAACTGAAAGGAATGCATTGTTTTATGGTGTTTGTTCACCCCCATGTGGTTATTATTGAACATTACACTAGACAGAAAAGGTGCCCATTAAGCACACATCTGAAAGGTCACGTGGGGTCTGTTGGAGTTTAATAGTGTAACATATTTTTATATAATAACCACCACAGTCCCAGTAGGTGAGGTGTTTTTTGATATTTTTATTGTGCTGTGTATTTACAGAAGTTTCAGTCATCTTTAAACATCTAGGAGCAATTCTGGACAAACATACCTACAGTGAATTACTGTCTGGTCTGTAGTCAATTTCTTTCTGAACTACTATTACAACCCTTAATGGCCTCATGAAACAAGCCATCCAGTTGTTCCATCCAGAAGGCTGCAAACTCCACATTTAACCTGCCGATGTTTTCCCACATCAACCCTTTCAACCTTGCAAGCATGGTCAGCCACGCATGCTATACTACTATGTACCTGGCCACAAGAGGACTTTGTCCCAGAAACCTCCAGGCTTTGCTTCAAAAGCTCCTAATAAGTCAGTTTATTTGTATTCTGCCACTGCCCCATATTTGGCTGTCCGCTGCCTGCACTAACCAGGTCATCATTTCACATGATCATGACTACTCACTCCTAGCTCCCCAACTGAGAAATGACCTTCTCACCTCAGACAAAGCAGAAAATTCATCCCTCATATACTCTGCTAGAGAAAACTCATCTTCCATATCTGATGACAGGCTCACCTTATTGAATGTTTTCTCCTCTCTGCAGCTCTCTACAGAATTTTTTTTCTAAAAAAAAAAAAAAAAAAATATCTCCTCTACCTTTCTTTCCTACCTTCATATAGGTTATATTCAGATTTAACTTGTTTTGGAGTTATTTATTCTGCTGCACAGTTACTTTGGAAGATAGGGTTTGCGACGCCTTTTAATTGTATTATATCATACTAAAGGGTGTTTCTAATAGTCTGTCCAACTCAGGTATCAGTGAGGGTAGGGTAAACAATATTAAAACCATAAGTAGCACAAATTCTCTACAACTCATTAAAAATTTGAACCCTCATAATGAAGGTCTAATTAAACAGGTATTACCAATATACAGAACTTTGGTCTATTCACCTTTTCAAATTTTATACTTCAGTAAATGGTGATCAGAGACTAAGTATAAATATATTGCATTAATATATTTAGCATATATATTCAACATCTTTTGTCTTACAAACATAAAATACTGCTAAAAGAAGACTGTAATTACTTTGTATGTAATACTATTTTTTACCACTAGGGGACACAACACAACACTGATGGAAGCATGGTCTCCCCAAGTTTAATCCTATTCATTAAATTAAATATTATTCAAAGATAGTGAAGCTCTCTAAGTACTGGCCATTTATTTTCTTGTGGGGTCATGTTGCTTCAAGTGCTTTTAATTCCCTGTTTAATTCAGTTTCAGTCATTATAGAGCACTAACTATTTGTATTTGTTCATTTTAGTTGGTTTATGATGAATTAACTGTCCCCAAACTAAGGCGTAAATCATATCTTTGCCTTGTGTGGCCAGCACTGCAAAATACAAACTCCCACTGCTCCCTCATCATTGCCCATTTTTCTGCTATCTCTCTCTTTGTTTGCAGTCTCCTTGCTTAAACTCTCCCACCCAGCTCTCTCAGCAGCTTTTGACTTCTCTCAAAATATGCAAGTCTTCGCACGCCCACTCTCCCTTCTGTCTTTCTTTACTCACAGCACAGACAAATGCGATGTCCACCTCAACTCTCCATGGGAGAGTTCTGCCATGCTTTGTAGATTGGGTGTCCCAGTGTGATTAACTATTGATATGGAGCTCAGGTAACACACCTGATATCTGGGAGGACAGAGAGAAAGGAAGGGAGGGGGAGAGAGAGGGAGCAGGCAGAAAGAGAATAGATGAGAAAAGCATAGGAAGAACAATGGGGGAGAAAAGAGAGTAAGGCAGAGGGAACTAGTGAATGTTGGTAATTGGAAAATATAAGCATAATGAGTGAGAATGAAGGCAGTTGCATATATTCAACAACTACATGCAGTTGTTGAATCGGAGGGCTGAGTGGATGCAGGGGCCCAGTAACCAATAGCAGAGTGGCATACTGTGATAACTCAGGGCATAGCTGAGGAAATGGCGAGGGCAGTGAATGTACTGAAAAAAAAAAAGAACAGTGTGTTTGTGTGTGTGTGGAGGGCAGATGCATAAACAAATGGCTTGCTGTTGGAGAAGAAACATCCATTTGTCTTTAACTACACACATCATGGCTCTGCTGTCCAACCCCCACTTGCCCCAAAATTACTTTGCATTCTCTTCGGTTTAAGTGTGTGCATGTGTGTGTTTACCACGTAAATACATCTAGTTCTTTGTGTGAGTAACAGTGTCAGGATACTTATGAACTCACCCTTAAAAGTCTTTATCTCCAACTGTTTTCTGACTGATAAGGATGAGCCCTTTCTTGACTTTCTGCAGGTGGTGAGTTCATCCAACCCACTGTTTCAATCTTCCCTGCATGTGATCTGCTTTATGTTTACAGTGGATGTATATACTGTTTATTGCAGTGTATTTCTGTAAACTATTTCTAGGTTTATACACAAATCAAGACAAAGCTGCTTGTTAGTAAATATTCACAGTCAGTATTGCTTAGTGGCATTTCTTTTGCTCTAGAAACCACAGTATACACACACACACACACACACACACACACACACACACACACACACAGTTGCACACTCAAAGGACTGGTGCAGATGGTATAATAATGGCTCAGCACAAGAGCTTGCAGTGGACAGCTAATTATCTTGCTGATTATAAAGATATATTACAAAGTATTTACGCCAAATCGTTTTAGCGCAACAGAATGCTGAATTCCCCCACAATCAGGATCTTCTTTATTTTCCCTCAGTCATCAGTCTTTTGGAAGTGCACACACACAAAAGGTTAGGATTGAAACAGATAGATAGATAGATAGATAGATAGATAGATAGATAGATAGATAGATAGATAGATAGATAGATAGATAGATAGATAGATAGATAGATAGATAGATAGAAAGTTGTTCTCATTAGAAAATAATGTTTTACCCATTAACATAACAATTACTTACAACTTAGTTAACTGGAGCTGAAACAGTTAACTGAGCAATCATCACTATTGTAAAGTGAATATCTTTTTGATCAAATACATTTTAAGGATGTTAGATAAACTGATAAACTGTCAAGGGCATTTTGTCCAATTTTATGACATTTTGGGAACTAAAAAATGAATCACTGTCTTATGCATTAGAAGGTAGTATCATAACATGGACTACTTTCAGCTTTCATTCATTCACACCCGCAGGCAGATGCCAGTTTCCATTCATTCATTCATTCTGCAGTTTTTAAATAAGCAAACACTTCTTGAGTTTCATCAAACGCGGATGTGGGTGACCGTTTTTGTCACCCCAAACTCACCAACGACTCATAAACTGCTCCAAACTATTGACACCATTAACCCCGGATGGAGTCACCTCTATAGTTAACACAAGTAGACTACCTGCATGGCCGATACTCCACACCCGTATTGTGCTTTATGCAGTCAACCTATCCGTATCCCTGACACTCCCTCCTCATCATCTGTCCACAGCCCTCGTCCCGCCTCCCGCCTGTGAGAGGGACAGTGTTTAATGTTCCCTTTGCCCGTTCTTCCATTTTTACCTTGGAGACCTCACCTCTCTTTGTGTTTTTAACTCCCCGACACGTCCATTTTATGTTCAAGGAAAATAGGACTACTGCAGTTTCACCACCCGAGCAACATTTCAATTACAAGGTAAGTCCAAAAACTGCGCCCTATGTGTTACCAACAGGTGGAGGTGAATGCAAAAACTCCGAATTTAAAATGAGTTTTCTTTCACTAAGTTGAAATTGTGGGTGATAATGGGGAATTCTTCAGTGCTATTGGTTTGTTTTAGCAGAACGCTTAGGTGCGACGGTCGAAACCTGAGAATCAGGTGTTGCCAGGTTGCCGTGTTGCGTTTAAGTCCCGTGCGAATTATCCCTTACGAAAATAACTCTGTGGTCATTTATTTGTAAATACAGCAGTGGTTAGACTCGAGTATTAGCTTTGCATCACCACTATGACAGCTTTAAAAATAAAGGCCATTAGACTGACCAGCTTCATAGCACGATCTTAAATGCTTTTCGTGAATGTTAGTTTTGTTATTGTGTCACTCGGAAGACCTGTGTCCCACAGTGCACATGCCCTGGGACATTGTCTTTCTGCTTCAGGCTACAGGAGAAGCGGAGTGAGATTGTGTACGTTATTATCAGTGTTCGACTTGTTATGTGATATGGCATTTATATGGACTTTGCAGGCAACACTGATTTAGGGAAGTAAAGTGACTATAGTGTCCCACTTCAATCCCGTTGCACCAACGGGTATATATTACCTGACGTAAAATTTCTGAGGTGTGGCTTTATCCAAAGCTAGACCTTATTATAAGGTATAAAAAGATGAACCTGTCTAGACTGCGGTGGCTTGCTATACCTGAACAATTGTGTCCTCAAGTATTAAAATCAATCCTAATTTCATAATAAAAATGAATCATATTCATATTTATTGATTGATTTATTTATTTTTTTGCAGAATATGTCATGTAATGACATTTTAATGGATATAGGCTATTTATGTTATAACTTCATTTCTTGTACATCTGCATCCCTGGCCAGTTAATGACATGCTGCTGATCGTCAGTGGAAGCCTTGCTGCTTTGTGTCGCTGCCCTGTTTCATTTGTTTCTCTGGTGCAGCAAGTATTACCTCTGGGAAGGAGCAGAGCCTGTCTGTCCTGTTTTGTGTGTCCATCGACATAGCACAAGAGGAAATTGTAAGTGGTGGCATTTAAGACAAAAGTCAAACGCGAGGACAGATAACAAAGGTTGAATGAATGGGCTTGAATAGTACACTGATTTTCTTATCAGTAGTTGAACTGAAAACAGCAATGCACTGACTGAGCTCATGTGGGTGAGCTGGTTCGGCCTGCTGAACCTAGAAGGTGATTTTGCAGGGAATACACTATTGTGTGGATGTTGAACACGAGTGGATGATTAAAAAAAGACGTATGGGGGATTGAATACATAGTGTTTTTTCACCATAATTTATGCGTCCTTATCAAAGACTTCATCTGTATGTAGTGTACTTTATGTCAAATAGGATACTGACACACCTTTAAGAGGAAAGGACATGCAGAGAGACTATGTTGCCATTACAAACAGTTTCTCCTGTTCTTTGGTATCGGAAAGTGAAGTTTGAAATGTAAGATTAAGATTTAAGAGTCTTGACCTTAACTTTTCCATGAGGTTGTCTAGTTGCCACTTTTCATCTAGTTTGGTCATGGAATAACCTGCATAAAGATTTAGATACATTTATATTGTAGAATTTAAGGATATCATAATGTGGTAAAGGAGACGTAGTCTTTTTTTTCTGGAAAGCACATCACTTTCACCCTCTTGAGTTGACTGTATGTTATGCTGTATCTGTACATTTTAGTATGTTGGATGGCTGCTCTGTTGGCCAGGTCTCCTTTGAAAATGAGATCTTGAACTCAACTTGACTTCCTTTTAAAATAAAGGTTAATAAAATAATAATAATAATAAAAAGTTGGGGCAGAGGACAGAGTAGTATTTTACAAATATCACCTGATCACCCTTAAGTTTGTTTGCCCGTTCAGACATGCATACACTGAGATATTTTTGTTGCAAATATTGAAATACAGGTTCCAGGCCAAATTACATGCTGGCATAGTAGATTTCATTATCAAAGTTTGACTTCTGATTAAAGTTATGTAATATAGTTAATGGTTTTTTTACACTTTACATCATACTTAAGGCAGGTTACAAATCTTTCACCAAACTGGAGTCCTGAGGGAGCTGTATCATGTGACCTAAAGCTAATGCAAATTTTATTTCTAAGTAAATTGTCCTGTGTTTTTTGTATTTTTTAATCAAATTCATACTAATCCAGTGTAGTGAATTCTGATATTGAAGGATCCTTGTTGGATCCTTTTACAGTAAACAAATTTAAGATCGGTTTGTCTTGCACAATTTAAAAGAACAACTTGAACTGACTTATCAGAGCTCCATGTATGAAAGTTCTTGGAAATCACATCTCTCTCAGCAGCATGCAATGAACTAATGAACCCCCACCGGGGAAGCAGTATATCTACTCCTCTCTCTTCTAAATCCAGAAGATGTTATTCTCGATTATGGCATTAGAGAGTGATAATCACTGTATAATTACTGTATGTCCCATTGAATGGAGCAACATTCTTTCTGTGGAAGCTGTAATTGGTTAGTTTTTAAAAAATACACAACGGAAAGCTGCAATCCAAGACAATTAATTTGAAATGATAACAGAGTTATGCTCAGAGTTTATAATTGGTGCAACCATTTTCTCTGTTGTAGCTGAAGTGGTGCTTGGTTACACCAAAGATGATAATTATGTTCTTTTCATTCTCCATTTTGTTCATGCTATTTTTTCTTGCTCTAAATAAAACGCCATTTTCGTAGAACGGAATTTTGCACAATAAGCTCACCTGTTTGCTTTGAATGTGTGCCACACTGTAAAATTTGGCATTGGCAGGGCAAAAATGGCAAAAGTCATTTACAATTGTAAAAACACATGAACTACTGTATGTCAAAATCTGCTCCAGGTTTCTATCATCATATATTTCTTTGAACAAAGTCATGGTGTCCAAATTAGTAATTACGAGCACAGTATGAGTCACTGAATGTTATTCACCAATGTTTCCTATTATAAATCTATTGATATCATTCAGTATTATTTATAATTTAGAGAAACCCATTACAGGATAAAATCTTTTTTTTAATGAGGTGAAAACATATTTTGCATGTGAATTGCTTATACACAATTTTGATTGTTGGTGTTAATGATATACGTTATAAGATATTTTCCTTACAAACTCTAAAATATATTTTTTAAAACTGTTGGGATATTTTGCTTTTGTTTTCATATCTTCATCCAGATCAGCTCGTCATTTTGTTTCCTACAGTTTTCTTAGTCCAGATCACTTCCTCAGCTCTCTCTGGGTGCAGGGTAATCAGACGCCATTGTTAGTAACTTAAGTCGTGACGCATTACAGTCCTCAGTAGACAGTGGCTGGTTTCTATAGTTACCATCAACACCCTGGACTGAGAAGTATTTGTAAGGCTATCCTTGGACTTTACTGAACAAAGTGATGGTGAGGTTAAGCCCTCTTTTTATCAGCCCCCAGCCGTTTGCAAAGAGTTGAAGCAAAAGCAGGTGGTTAATACCTAGATACATTTAATATTGTTTAGATACTAGCTGGAGATGGTGAGCAGAAACAGTATAGGCCATGCCATTTGATATAGATTCAGGTGTAATGACAGTGGCATCAGAAGACGGTACTCATGATAAAACGTATTGCATGAATTGTCTTGTTCGGGGTGGCAGGGTGCATTGGATGAGAGGTGCAGTATGCCCTGGACTGGTTGCCAGACACATACAGGCCTAGTATCACATTCACACTCACATCCACACATGCGGGCAGATTACAGTTTCCATTCACTGTAATACTCAAGACTTTGGTCTGTAGAATGAAGTCCACAGGGAATATCTTAAAGGAGAATGTGATAAGGAGATTGTAGGTTCCACATATTATGTAAAAAGGTCAAGAATTAATTCATCTTCAGCAACATTGCATTATGTTGTAAGGATCATGTTAAAAAATTCAGACTCCTAATTTTTGATGCATAAAAACTTTAAGGAGCAGCTTTTTTTTTTTTTGGTAATGTACAATGTACAATGCTCACTTAACTGCTGTACCTCCTGACATCCTCCACAATCACAGTTTGGCTCAAGGAGTGTAGCCACAACCCCATTTCTGGAGTGTAACTGAAGTGTAATTTATACATTTTCCTCTAAAGGCTCAGCTAATTCCTGAAAGTGTAACAACCTGTGGAAGCAGAGTAAGGTGTTATAAATACATAAACATAAACACATGCAAAACCATTAATGATTAATAGCTCTATTTATAAAGAGATTAGCAGTGTTGATGATTAATCCAAATGAGAGGGAATGTAGGCACAAAGGGCAGAGACTATGACATACTGGCATGATAATGTTTCTTTGTTATTTTGTGTGTCAATGGAGTGACTGGAGGTTAAGAATGACGTTGGTGCTACCCACACAATGTCAGTGGTGGCTGCGCACAGAGTGAGGAGGGTTGATGGGGTGGGATTGAAATACAGAGAAAGAAAGTCAGAAGTTAAATAGGAAAAGTAAACCACAGAGAATAAAACATGTAACCATCCAGACAATAAGAAACTGTATTCTCTCAACACATTTCCAGTCTTAAAGTTAGATTTTTTAACCTTTTGATGTCATCAGTGCTAACGTTGCTAATTTTCTTATTATTTCAGCCATGCTACTTCCTTCGCCACTACTCCTCCTCCTTGGCCTCTTCATCTGGAGTCCCAGTGCATCATGGGCTGCTAAAGTGATTGTGGTCCCACCTATCATGTTTGAATCACACCTCTACATCTTCAAGACTCTAGCCACGGCGCTGAAGGAGGAAGGCCATGAAAGTCATTTTCTAGTTTCAGAGGGTCGCGAGGTGCCCCCCTCTCCTCATTACCACTTACAGCGCTATCCAGGGATCTTTAACAGCAGCACAGCTGATAGTTTCCTCCAGTCCAAGGTCAGCAACATCTTCTCTGGTCGTCTGACATTTTTGGAACTGTTTGACATTCTTGACCACTACTCTCAGAACTGTGATGCTGTTGTTGGCAATGTTGAGGTAATGACCCGCCTCAAGGAGGCCAAGTTTGACCTGCTGCTGGTGGACCCTAATGAGATGTGTGGTTTTGTGATTGCTCACATCCTGGGTGTGCAGTATGCTGTGTTTAGCACAGGCCTGTGGTACCCTGCTGAGGTCGGTGCGCCGGCTCCATTATCATATGTACCAGAATTCAACTCACTGCTGACAGACCGC
Organism: Mastacembelus armatus; assembly: GCF_900324485.2. Lineage (NCBI taxonomy): Eukaryota > Metazoa > Chordata > Actinopteri > Synbranchiformes > Mastacembelidae > Mastacembelus > Mastacembelus armatus. The sequence goes on along the minus strand of NC_046633.1, from coordinate 9,963,086 downwards.
ATGTCTCTGCTCCAGAGGATCACAAACACAGCTGTTTATCTGGTGCAGCGCTTTGGAGTCCATTTTATTGCATTACCTAAGTATGACCGAATTATGAAGAAACACGGAGTGAAACCACAGGTGGCCATGGCTGACTTGGTGCAAGGCAGTCGGCTGTGGATGCTATGCACCGACATGGCTCTGGAGTTTCCCAGGCCCACCTTGCCACATGTGGTGTATATAGGAGGCATCCTCACCAAGCCCCCCAACCCACTGCCTCAGGTCAGTACCGAGAAACACACAGACAGATGAAAGTAGGATTGACTGATATAAAGATGAAATCCTCTTTCACAGTACATGTAATTTATTATCACATTATCATTTGTACACTGTGTTGGAAAATAGCAAGACAGCAAGGACAGTTTTTGGTGAATCCACTAAATTAAATATTTCACAAATTATTGCTACCCAATAGTTTGAAATATTTTCCACAAAACCCTAATACAAAGATTTTAAAAGAATAATTACTGCGGTGTAAACCATATGGAAAAAATCTCTGTTGGTTGAAGTATTTATGTTGCCTTATGAAATGTAGCGTACACATTTGTCAACCTGGTGTTTACAGGGGCCACTGTGAGTGCTGGGATATAAAAAGAGGGCTGTGCAATTTGTTAACAAAAGTACTGCAACACAATGGCCAATTCATAGTGACAGAGTTTGACTATCACAATATGCAAATATGTGGTTTCCTGGTCAGGATGGAAAGCCTTATTGTAAATGCTTCACACTGACTTGGAAGAAGTTTATCTATTATTAGAACTTTTTCTCTAGAACTTTTTCTTTTACATGTTTGTTAGAAAACTGGTAGATCATGTTCTTTCCTTATTATTTCTTAGTCCTTTGCATAAATCTATAAAGTTGTAGTAGCTCTTATCACTTATGTCTCATCCAGGAGAAAACGATGAAGCTCATTGTCACCTCGCATACGAATTCACACACCTGTCATTTATTGACAGTCTGTCTTTGGTTTCTTTTGTCTTTGTATTGTCTACCCTCTCCTGTCTTAACAGCCTGACTGAGTTTCAGTATTTTTTTGTATCTATGCTTCCTTGTCTCCATTGTCTCTCCTCTCACTTGGTATCCCTTATTATCGCATCCTGTTACAAAGCAAGCCTTTATAGATGATGCTGGGGTGAGGATGGGTTTGGGTCGAATGGACACCGTAGATTTTGAACAGTGAAGGAGGGGAGTCATGAAGAGCAGAGGCGGGCGGTGACGGGGTTAGTCCAGCATTTGGATGCCGAGAGCCGAGGATGTTGGTATCTGCTGTGGGGGGTTTTGGAATGCCACTCCAGCCAACAGGGACCATTGTGCCCTGGTGTGTAGAGAGACTTATAATGGAAGTGCAGGGGAGAACGAGGCCATTGTTCTGGCCACAGCTCTGGGGGCACTGAGACTCTTTTATGGGGTCACTGAGGCTGCAGTGTAGGGACAGTAGGGCCGCGCTGCTGGGACACAGAGCCCAGTGTGCTCCTGAGGTTGCTTCGTGCCAGGGCCGGGCTTTAGCTGCCGCAGCTGGACCATTATCCTCCCTTCCTTAACTTGTCCTCTGCTTCTATCACTCCAACATAACTCCTCCCTGACCAGTCCCCACCCACTGCCTGTCTGCGCATCCTCATTTCCCAGTCCTAAATGAGAATTTTAATATACAAAACACTGCTGCCATCTCAGATACACATGCTCTCACGCTCCAACAGTTCAGCCCTATTCCACAGTATAAAACTAATATTTAATGTTTAACTTCCTCAGCTTGTTGAAAAGCATTTTTAATTAGCTAATTGCAGGCTATCACAACAGCAGCACTCCATGGCCTGTTCCAAGAAGCAGGTTTACTAGGTAATGTTGTTAACTCCTTTGAGTAAAACCATGAGTAGGTCTCCTGCTTCCATGAACAAGAACTTGGATGAGGATTACACTATTATCTTGGTGTTTCCCAAAGCATGTTGTGTCTCTAGTTTTTACAGCCTAAGTGCAGCTCTTACCTGCTAGAAACCTACCACAGTACCACAGGCCTCCACTCTTCATGCCACACTTTGCAGTTTAATAGTTGGTTAGTAGTTATGCCATATTAGGTAATGAGGTCATCCACTTTCTAAAAACTATAGCGTATTTATCAGTTTCAGACTTGAAAATACCATGAACATTGACATCCTAGTTGTAATTACATCTGGAAGCTCTAATAATCAGAATCAGAAACACTTCATTAGGAGGAAGTAGTTTTGTTCCCATGCTCCACACCACACTATACAAGTTACAGCAAAATATACAAAATAATAATACTAATACAAAGTAATACACTAAATAATAGTAGACATATGTACAAATAAACAGACTTATGCACCTCAGTTCAAGTCCATTATCCAAAATAGCCATACTGTCAATATTAAATTGTGAATGTGCATGTGTCATGCTCCCACATGGCCAAATGTGGCCAAATTCAGTAAAAAAAAAAAAATAGTTCTAACATGCTGAAAGTTGATGTCAGGTAGGTCTGTTGATTATCCAAAGTAACTAGGATGCTGTTTCTAGAGAGAAGCAACAAAAGAAATTCCCCCATTGTATTGTACTTCAGTATTGTATGTACTGTACCTAAAACTTTGCTCATAAAACTGCCTACATGACAAGACACTGTACCACACGGTAAAAGAGAAACATTGTTTTATTATTAGGAGAACAGACCCTTAAGGATATTGTGGATAAGAGTGAGTTAGATGAGAATGTGAAAGGCAGAATTTTGTTGAACATTATTAATGAATGTTTATCACCTTTTTGGATTTTATTATGTATCTGATGACTGAAAATTTGTGTAGTTTATGTGCTGTGAATTCACAATGAAGCTGATTCTCGTCTCTAAAGTAGGTCAGCACATGTGTGGTTTTAGTTTGCGCTGTGTATTCATTGTTTTATTTCGGTGACACATACACACTTTGAATGTGATAAGCGAAACCTTGTAGAGAGTTCCTCATGTTTTCGTTCAACAGTTCTTGCTAACCTTATGAAAGTCACATTTTACAAAGCAAAATGCAGTAGGCAGCATTTTATAGACGTAAAGTTATGTCACATTAGCTGAAGAATAGATTTTGGCTGTAAATTTCAGTGTCCGTATTTTTTCTACTATGGGTCTGAATGAAAAGATGATTGTCTTTCTGTTATAGTATGAAATTATATAATATGAGATTGTGGTGTATAAACCACATACTCACTTGCACTTTTGAGGCATTGACATGGATGTATTTGACAGCTTCATGAATTTCACAACCTTGTTTGATACATTTCTGCCATTGGATTTTTTTATTACATAAAAATGTTCCCAGATTTCACTAGACTTTTTTAAACTTTTCTATTTTTCCTCATTGTGTTTTGTAATATTCCTACAGGATTTTGAGGTATGGGTGAATGACACAGCAGAGCATGGCTTTGTGGTTGTGTCATTTGGAGCGGGGGTAAAGTACCTTTCCCATGACATTTCTCAAAAACTGGCAGGAGCCCTTGCCAGGTTGCCTCAACGTGTCATCTGGAGGTAATGTATCTGTTTTGTTTTGTTTTATTTTTTCACTTTCAGCTATACACAGCTGAGCAGGACCTCCTTTGGTAGTGAGCTTAAAGTTAAAGACTTTTCCTCCAATGAGCACTTGAGCCTCAGTGTGTATATAATCAACTGTATCAACTATACTACTACTGTTCAATGACACAACATTAACATCTTACTTGTACTTTAGCATATTATCTGTGGTCACCCATTTGATCCGTACAGCACAGGTGGAGGTGTTACCATCAGTGCTTTGACAACATCATATTTTGGGTCATTTGCTTCAGCCATGCAAATAAAAAAATATGTATGTGTCAAGGGAAACTAAGTAGTTACTGACTGATAAATAAACCAGGTCAACACATGGCCAAATATTAGCTCAATGCAAATACTCTATGATGGTATCAGTGTAGATGTGTGATAAATAACCAAATGCCAGGACAAAGATGCCAAACTTGGTTTGAGGAAGTAACAATGACAATAGACAGTGTTATAGACAAGTACATTTGTTTATGGCGGGTCAGTCTACTCTGCTATGTGCAAATAATGCTTTACTAATGTAAGCTGCAGGAAAAAAAGACTCCCCAAACCAGACCTTTCTACATACATGTGCTGTAGCTAGGTTAATGTTTGAATATTTTCCTGTGTGCAGGGGTCGACAACTGGTAGCTAAGGTCTTCTCTTACGCAAACATGTCAGTAACTTTTCATTAACTGTGTGTATACCAGAATAATTACGTGTACAAATTCTACATTGTTTTAGTTAGTGAAGCTAAGATTTTGAACAGATGAGGAAATAGTATGCAGTAAGTAGATACTGCAAAGAAGACACTGATGACACAGATTTACTCACTTAGAGACTGCATCTGTTGGGATCAGACTACTGCTGAAAAAAGAGGCAGGTCAAACTCCAGGAGGACATGATCCCATTTATTGCCTGCACAAACATGGCAAAATAGTCACACAAACAGTTGCTACAGTGTTTGTTTAGTAAAGCCTCATATTGACATTTTAACACTGTACATATGGGAGTGGTGTAAAGGTGACTGCTTCTCTTTAGTTGGGCAAAATTTCTCACAGGTTGTTTGTACCTTGTTGAGTTGTGTATCTGCATGATTTCCAATTTAATCACAAATAGATTATCAAACATTTGGTGGTGCATAGATGAGGACAACAAAGATATATGGGATGTGAGAATGGTTCAGCAGCAAGCAGGCACTATGTGTAACATAGTCTTTGAAGCTTTGGAAAACCCAATGGATTTTATTGGCTGGAACTCAGTTAAGAAGCTGGGTGCAGTTCCTGGTGGATTTAAAAGGGATCCTCTTTGCGGTTTTGTGTTTGTCAAGAAGCTTCCCATGACTATTGGCAGTCTGGGCAAACCGTACTACATGTTGTAATGTGGAGTGCTAATTGTAAAGGTAAAACACAAAACCCTGTTCTAAAGCACTGAATTTATAGTGAGCTATCAGACAACTTGTAAGCTCAAAGACTTTGTATGTGACACTGAATAATAATCTAGCCTTCACTTGGAAAAGGAAGAGCACTGATGAGGGGCAAGGACCAAGTCAAATGAATTGTGTCATTGATAATTTGCTGCATGAATGTAGGCTTTGATTGGCAGGACAATGAATTGGTGCTTTGTTGAATAGAGAAAGAGAGATGAAAGAGTTTGGGTTAGGGAGGGAAGGAGATGGACAGAAAGAGGCTGCAATGTTGCATGCAGATATACTGTGTGTTGCATTTGTTGGGAAATGCTTTCACAGACACAACCACAAACACCAGCAAACATACACACAATAGTGTACAAATTCATCACTGCCACATGTAAAATACAGTTTTAATGTAAATGTCTGACAGAGAACAAGAGAGGCCCTTCTGATTGTTGCTTTTTTTGTTTTGGGAAACAGAAATGAACATTCAGTTTCCTGTTGCACATGCAAATGCTTTGGTATCTCTTCTACATACTATACATACCAATCATATTTTAAAGCTATTGAAAGCAGCCTTGAAATGAAAGCAGTTACTGATTATATCACAAAGATCGTCATTGTAAATCAGTCAAAGTTGAAATGACATGAATAATTGATTTGATATGATTGGATTCGCAGGACTGTAGTCAATCTCACTTTTTTTCTTCCTTAGATTCTCTGGAGTTCCACCCAATAACCTTGGCAACAACACCAAGCTTGTTGACTGGATGCCTCAGAATGACCTATTAGGTGAGGAGATTATAAAGACGCCAAATATGTATTTCCCTTTCTAGTTCTCATGTCAATGGTTGAATTTGACTTACTTCAAGTGGTGTATATTATTTTGAACCATATAAAATGAGATTTATTTTACCACACTTCTGAACCCCCCGTTTATCTAGAAAGGTTCCTCCCATATGTACTTATTAACCACAGTAATGGGTGGATTGTGATTGTGCAAGCCCCTCTGTGCTCTCAGGAATGAAGAATGCACAGCATTCACATGGTGACAGATAAGCATGGCATCTTGCAATGGTTTAATAACACCTTGGTTAGCCAAGACTGTAAATACTGAAACGTTATCCCTTCTAACCTTATGATAGGTCGGCAAAAGACATTTTAAAGGGGTAGCTCTCCACAAAACGATTTACGTATTTTCCGGACTATAAGTCACACCAAAATATAAGTCGCTTTTAGCAAAAACAACCTTATTGAACAGAAGAAAAAAAAAACATATATAAGTCGCTTTGCTATATAAGTCACAGGACAAGCGAGAGAACTAAAAAAAGTGTCACTTATAGTTTGAAAAATATGGTTAATCTTCATACTTCTACTAATGTTGTTGTACATCCCATCACGCTGCCATTGTTGGTGTTAAATGTTGCATCAGCCCATCTCAGTGAAACAAGAGATGGATAGCACCTTGATTCATTGGAGAATTACATTTCTGTGTGTTTTAGGTCAACTTTTTGAGGCTGTTAAACAGAGGAAAAAAAAAATGTACATGAATATTCCTTCCTTTGTTGATGCACTGACTAAGGTGTTTTGTTACTTATAATTAGGAAATGATACACACATCTTCATTTTTTCTCTTAATGTAAACAACACACCCCCTACCTTTATTAAATGAAGAGGAACATGGAGATACTGCTGACTGTGCAGTAATTTGTGGGATATAATGTATAAACTGTAATTAATGTAGAAAAAAACAACAAATAAGCAAAACAATAATGAATGAAACATCTAACGTATAAAGCAATATGCCTTTTACTTTCTATCCTCTAGGTCATGCCAATACAAAGGCCTTCCTGAGCCATGGTGGTCTGAACAGCATTTATGAGGCCATGTATCACGGAGTGCCTGTGGTGGGTGTGCCTCTGTTTGGAGACCACTACGACACCATGACTCGCGTGGCAGCCAAAGGTATGGGTATCATGCTGCACTGGAAGTACATGACTGAGGAAGACCTCTACACAGCCCTGACCAGCGTCATTCAAGACAAGAGGTTAGATTTTGATGTCTTATTATGCACAATGACATACAAATGTTTTTTATATTTGTGTTAATCAGTGTTGTCAGTGCCATCTAGTGACCGTATATGGCATAGTATGTCTGTCACTCAATGGTACAGTACACATACAACACTTACGGTGGTAATTTTCATCCAGGGTTATTCTCATCTGTTTTTGGCCACTCTGATATGTTTGAAAACTGATTGGTAATGATATTTGTTTTCAATGTCTCTACCTACCACCAGGTACCGCCAACAAGCACGTCTTCTCTCCAGCATTCACAAAGACCAACCTGGCCACCCCGTGAGCAGGGCCGTCTACTGGATCAGCTACCTTCTCCGTCACAATGGAGCCAACCACCTGCGCTCTGCTGTGTATGAGGTATCCCTCTACCAATACTTCCTGCTGGACGTGATTGTCACTGTAGGGGCTGCCTTGGCTTTGACTGTCTTTGCCCTGCACCGGTTGGTACGACTGCTGAGGGGGAAGGTTGTGGACGAAAGTAGAGGAGTTCATAGCACCAGGGATGATGGTAACATGGCCAATGGACATTGTCATAGTGAGAGCATGCCCAACGGCAAACACAAACGTAATGGCTCCTTGAAAAACGAGAAGAAGATGAATTAATGTTTCCAATGGCTAAGAAGGACAAGGAAGAAGTTGCCCCAAGGACTCAACTCTAGGTTTAGTTTAGTGGTTTTCTAAAAGCGTGGAGAGAAAGCTGTTTAGGTCTGTGTCAAGAGGCAACTGCTACTTAGAGCAAACAAGAAGTTGTACGAAGTTACCAATGTATCATGTGAGGACAGAGCAAGGCATTGGATTCTGAAAATCTGTGGGTGGCTGTGTGTGTGTGTGCATGTGTGTGCGCCCTGAAGCGAATTTAACGAAAACTCTTAACAACAGCAGCTAGAGCAATACAACACCAAATTGGAAAGTCATTGAGGATGAAATACAGGGAAGACACATTGGAGGACATTGTTTCTACAGGTGCAACCTCCCTTCTGCATGTCCTCTGTTGTCTTCCTGCCTTCTTCATTGGGAGGATGATGAAAGAGGGGAAATCCTGAGCATCAACCCCCTCGTCCCCAGACGAAAACAAAATAAAGCAAACCGATAACTTAGAAATATTTAGAATTTTGTGTTTTTAACTGCAAACTCTGGTACAAAACTTGTCTAGTAAACTGTAAATAGAGGACAAATCTATTTATTACTGTAAAAATGAGATGTAATAATGTACCTTTTTAACAATTTAATCATATTTTTAATTTATTTTATGTATTGGTGTAATAAATGTACACTCTCTCCTTTATTCTAATACCTGCAGAGCCTGTTTTTTATATTGGTGATATGAAAAAACAAAAACTCACAACAGGAGTGACTGTAGACATGCACATATGTGTGGTTTATCTCTTTATCCACAGTTCCACAATGTTTATGGTGGTTTTGTTTTTACCAATAAACATTGAAAATATTTTCAGTTTTTCTCTTTTCACATAATAGTGCCATCCTGTGACTGCATTTACTTGTTCAGCATACCCATTGTCTCTTGACGGGACAGACAGTTTGTTCTGGTTACAGAATTACTCCACTGAGCTCTGTCTGGCCTATTAGTGTGAAATGGCTGAAAATGTTATTATTATTTATTGATTAAAATAATGACAACTACCTAAAACGCTGTGGATATGCAGAGCAAGATCAGAAACAGGCTCAAGTTCATTCAATCCAGGGATGACTGGGAGCATTATTGATTTCTGATCAACTACTCCGTCACTCTCTTGCCATTTTTACTTTTACTTACCATTTGTACATCATTCCTCTATGATTCAAATGCTTGTTTTAAATTACACCGTTCAGGTAGGAATGTTTGAGTCCATTCGATGCTTCTCTGCTGTAAGTTAAATTCTGATTTGTCTGTTGATGTTAATGTAAAACCTATGCACAATTCATGTAATTATATTAACTTTGAGTATGAAAGATTCACATGCTGTACGTGGCCTTTAATAATGAAAATATTTGTGTATGTTGCGTAGGTTTGCTTGTTTTCTTGCTCGTGTGTTTTACATGAAAAAAAAAAAAGCAGATGAAGCACGGTTAAGTACATGAGCGATATGTAAAAGAATTTACTAGTTTTTTAGTTTAGTTTAGTCTATGAATTTATGTCAGCATAGCGAGTGTATACTCATGTGAGGGATACTTGTCTTCTGTACCTTTATCAGGTTTTGTATCGAGGCACTCCACATTATTTTACTCTAGTTTTTTGGCCAGTGCTACATTTAAATACTGATGGAAGAAGGGTGTAATGGTCTGAAAATAAGCATAAAGCAATACTTCTGTAATGAATAATGTGTCAGTGACACTGTTCACTGCTGCAAAATTCCCCTCTTTTGAACCCTGAACTGCTAGATCAAAGCACAGGACAGCTTTAAGGGTATGTTGCAAATGGACAGACAATTTTGCACATGACACCCAGTTTGTCAAACCACCAGGCCACACATCTTCTGTTTCCGCCATTGTTCCAGGGGCATAGTCCAGGCATCTACTTTTTCCATTTCTGGGTAAAGTTACAAATTGCAGCTGCACATTGACATTTTGACAGACAAAAGCAATGCTAGGCAATGTAAATTTAAGGGAATCAGAGCAAATGCTGTCAACCAGTCAAAGTTGTTGAGGACCTAATATACAACCATGTTCTTTAATCCTGTTTGATAATTGTGAAAAGCTTCATGATTTTCCTTTCTCTGTGAGCTGCAGTTACACTTGCATGGTCCAACCTAGTCCTGCCTGTCATACTTGAACTATCATCATCACTGTCGCTGTACCCAACTTCAGCTGTTGGGTACAGCAATTGGGCCTGCAGGTGCTTCACAAGCTATGAACAGAGCTAGGAGAGGAAAGATATTTGTGAAGGTCTCGCTTTTTATTATTATTATTTCAGTATTAATTTTGTTCTAGCCCACATAGCTAAATGGCCACTCATGCCCAGCCATTAATTCTATCTTATGTCTCTACTTACTCTGCCGTTCGACATGTCTCTGTTTTTGTGATGTTGACTTTCATTGTTCTGTCTTCAACTGTTCACTTGCCTGTTCAACCTCCCTCCCCCCACACACACACACACACTTAACTTCCTGGTGTATTCTGTAGTCTTTGTATTCCTGTCTTTTTCTTCCTCCTCCTATTAGACATGTCCATTTACCTACTTTTATTTAAAATTTTATTTTACTTTGATTTTACAGTGACATACAGTCCTCAGTTATCTGTCATGTGTGTCCATGTTGTAAATAGAACTGTGTAAACAAAATACTAATGCTGAATAAAATTACATATTTTGTTTGCAGAGATGATTGAAACTTTTTTCTTAACAGGTTGTGTTATACAGAACTGTTTTATTTTGCAAATTTAAATTGAAAAGAGATGTAACTGTGATTGAACAGTGGAGAAAAACTTCTACTTCTACTTCTACATTTTACTTGTTGGACAGAGAAGCATATGCTGTATATCCTATACATTCTGACACCTGACAAGGCTGAGGTTGATTATAGAAGTTGATGCTGCCAGTCTCAGTTTGATAGGAGATGTATAAGTTTTCTGTCGGGAATTGTTACCAAGCAGCAAGACGTTTTGTAGGTATCAAATGGTAGAATCATCTAAAGTAGCCAACTGCACAAACACATTCACACAAGCTTAGTGGAGAGACAGGGTTATCTAATGATGTATGAGGCTGGGGTAACAAAACACCCAGCCTGGTACCCTGCCTTGCTCACTGCACCTGTTAATTATTCACATAAACCTGCAGGTGCCTGTAGACCTTATCCACACACACACACACACACACACACACACACACACACACACACACACAAACACATATTCAAAGTCAAAAGAAAGAATCTGCAGGTATGCTGAATTTACATTCTTCGAGTTGTTTGCTTTTTTGTCGCTTGTGGCCAAATCAGGCACTGTTCTGTTAACTGAGACAGGAAGGAGGGGGGCGTTGCAGGGCAGACCTTTGCTGGTGAGGAATCTGATATCACAGTAAGCATCATTCATGACATCCTCCATTCATTCTCAGCCACCCCTCCCTCCTCAGACCTTGTAAGTGCCTATTATCTACCTTTCCTCTACACCTCAAAGGACAATTATCAGGAGCAATTAACCACTTTGTGCTGGACTAAGTGAGCTTGCCATGTAGAGTAAGAGTCATTCCTCTTTGCTTAAGATCTAAGTGATGTATTCGCCAATAATTTGACAACAGGACGTGCTTTAATCTTTGCACAGGAACATCCCCAGGCTTTATATAAGATAATGGCTGGAAAGATATAGTGGAGTTTTCATGTGAGAATTTCACTGAGGATGTTTGATATCTACAGTTGTATGCCAGTTTTGATTTTTTTGAGCAAGCTGACATAATCTTACAATGCTGTTTCTCTAGTGTTTATTTATCTCTGTCACACTACATATATTTGAGGAATTCTCTAGATCTGCCTAGAACCAAATCATATTTCTTTGCAACTTGTTTTAGAAAATTGAAAGATGTTCCCACCACTAAATTAACCCAGAGCTAAATGGACTTTAACAGTACATATCACAGAAACAGATGAAAAAACAATTATTTCAAAACAAAATAAATCTAATACTCTCAGTTATGATGTTCTTTCAAGATGATCGTTGAGAAATAGCCTTATTTTTGTTGTGTGAGTGGTGTGGGGTGCGGTGATGAAGGAGGAGAGGTAGGACCCAAATGCAGAACACAAAGAGTTTAATTTTCCACCTGGATCTTCCAGGGCTCAGGCACAAACACAAAAACTCCTGTCCGGGAACAAACCGCCGCTTCGGCTGGGACAGGCAGGCAAATATAACTCACCACCGAACGAATAATCACCTACATTAGCAAAACTCATCTCATCTAAATACGTCCACAAAACACAAAAGAAAGGGGGAAAAACAAACAAAAGGCAACGTAAGAACAGGTGTAAATTAACATAATCCTCTACTGAGGAACACAGGCGGGGGAAAACAGGAAACAAAATAAAAGTCCTCAGCAGGAAGTTCAAAAGGGAAGTTCAAAAGGGAATTTTCTTCCCAAGGGTTACTGACCTCATGTTTGTCTTCACACTCTAACGTTCATATTTTCACATTTGAATTTTCAAGCTTTGAAAAACAGTTTGGTTCTCCTGAACAAAAATAGCCCAAATGTTATATCATGTATTTGGGAATATGGTTGGTGTTATTATAGCAGAGCTTGATGCTACAATTTCTGCAGTATGTACTTTGCTCTTAAAGCTAAAAAATGTTTCTTCTTTTTCATAAGCCTGGAGTCATTGTTGTTTTGTCAATTTCATTATGAGAGTTCAGTATATAGTCTTTGTGCACTCACCATCATCATCAAAAAGGTCTCTGAAAAGCAGCACGTGCAACGAAGACAAAATGGAGGCAAACGCAAGCAAATTTTACTAACTAAAGAGGACAATACTTGCCAGGCAAATGAGGACTGTACCAACACCCAAAACCAGATAATCCACAATACCAGTAGCATGGACTTTGGAGTTGTTCCAAGTACTAGTCATACAGCTGCTTAAATATTTCCTGCAGTTGGTGGATTAAGTAAAAGTTGAAGCCGCTGCAAGACAGCAGCTAAGGAGAGGACACCTGGAAAAATTTGGTCTCTTCTTTCTACCTAAAGGTAGGATTTTTTTCTCATTTTGTGTTATAGGCTGTGTATTAAAATTTGATTAGGGGTCTAAACACTTCTTCTTCTTAGTAGTAGTAATAGTAGTAGTTATATTCATGCCCCCACTAGGGTGTTTTCCAATTTCACTAATTGCATCCAAGTTTTGCTCACATGTGTCTTTTCCTTGAATCTGACATGAGTGGGACTAAGAAAAGAAGCAAGGACGAGGAGCCAGGCAACATGTTTTAATAGACACATGATGTTCTTTCCTCTCATCCTTAATGTGAAGCAGCTAATCACAAACTGATTTCTGGTAAAGGGGTGTGTCTGTAACAAAATTAGGAGTAGGATGCATCTTTGGTATAGTTCCTCCATGTTAGTGTGGGTGTGGTGTGTTGCATGTGGGTACATGGGCTTCTACCTGACTTAAAAAAAAAAACAAAACTGGAAAGGAAATGTAAATTTTTGCAGGTTACCCCCTTGTCCAGTAGGGGGTAGTAGTATTCCATAATCAACTACTCATTTGCTTCATGCTTCTCGTTCTCTCCTTCTTTATACTTCTCTGTCTTTTTTTTTTTTCTCGGCTTCAACCAACAGCTGATAGACCTGTTGACTAAAGTTTCAACTTTAGAAAGGTCTAATTTCTGATGCAAAGATCTTGCAATAGCTACATGTGTGTGGCTCCTGGCTGTCGTAATTCAGGTCTAGCACATCTTCAGCTGTGTGACATATGTGGTCTGGCAATCAGTGGGTGAGGTGAAACCTTGGAAGAATTGAATCGCAACCAGTTGAGAGATCAGAGGCCTTCAAGAGAAGTCAAGAAAAGTCAGGGAGTGTTGCATTTGTGTGTGCGCGCATAAGATTTGAAATGAAAGTTAAATGATCCGTGTGGAGCGGCCTCAAGGATAAGAAGATAAAAAGAGATGAATGGAGATAGTAAATAATTGCAACAACTAAACATAATAGGGCTGCGTGCAATATTTGTGCATTCAGGCCTGATGTTTGTTTATATATGTATGCGACTGTGTGTCTTTGTGCACATTTGTATGTATGTTGTGTGTGTGCGTGCGTGTGTGTGTGTGTTTATGTGTGTGAGTGTGTTTGGGATAGATGAAGCCCTGTCACTGTGTCACCATGGAGATAAGAGAAGCCTGACAGCAAGGGAGAGAGAATGACAGCTTTTATATCAATCATACTGACTTATAACTGCGTGTTTGTAAGTGTGTGTGTACAAGTGTGTCTTTACATTAAGGGGTTAGGAAAGGGTATTAAGTTGGAATCAAAAATACGTCAGTGTCATGTGGTTTGTATGTCAACAGCTGTTGTCAGTTTGGCCTCACCTCCCGCTATAATCTGTAAACCTAAGTGACCACACAGATCCTCACACATACACACACGTGCATGATGCACTGACACAAGCAGACAGATGCCAGTGTGTGTCACCCATTTCTAAGTGCCTGGACTACAACCAGAAGGGTAGAGTTGGCCAAATGTTGTCCTGGCACAAAAATCTACATGTTTCAGATTCTTTCTGATCTGATTCTCTGTCTAATTCACTTTCTATTCCACTGAGCATCTACCCTGACTTCTTCTTCCTCCTCTTGACTTCTCTTTTTTTCTCCCTCCTCTACAATTTACTCCCACTTCCTTTTCCATCTTCTCTCTCCATATTCACGTTTCATTCCAACCCAGAGCCTCGGTGAGTCTGTAAGCTGATGCAGCGTATCTGTGAGGAATTGGGAATTCAATTGGAGAAAATCAGGCTTTTGAGTTTTCAGCCAGATATTTAATTATGGGGGGGGGGGGGGGGGGTGAATTATAGCTGTGTCGCTGCAGGGACACAGCTCAAACGTAATGTGACTAAATAAACAATAAATAAGCACTAAATAAACATAAGGTCAATGCCATGCTTGATTACAAACACAACACCCACTGCTGCCCTTGCTAAACCTCCCATGCATACTTACTTTAGCCAACAAAATCCAAATATTTTCCACTGTACGTGTGTCTATGTGTGTGTGTGTGTGTGTTTTAAATCCTGGAAACATTTCACTAATGTTATCTGAATGCTTTGCCCCACCGAGGATTTCAGACAGTAGCTGAGAGACAGGCCAGTAGCGAGATAGAAAGATAGAGAGCAGGAGGGACTCGGAAGATTGTAAGATAGCAATCTAACCTCCACTGTGATTAGCTACTGACCTCATAGGCCTACTGTCTGCACTGATAAAAAAACAGAAAGACACACACACACACACATACACACACACACATAGACCCTATGCTCCATTCCTTATTTTGAACCCAGTAAATCATTTGATCTTTATCAGATGTTAATTTACTTGATTTCTTTCTTGTCGTTTTTGCTTTGGAATTTCTCACTTTTCATATATCTGTTCATTCTCCCAGAAGTTAAGTAAAGAGATAATCTCACTATGATCTGTTCTCAGAATCTAATTTCCTCGCAGTCTCTATTTCAACTGAAAATATTTTGCTTAAGTTAAAAAAACAGTTCAAACCAGGTACACTCAGCACGAGTACTACGATGGATGCAGCAGGTTTTTGGTTATTATTATTATTATTATTTTTTTTTTTTGGCAAAAAAAGGACTTTACTGGTGTCATTTTATGATTCCCCTCTAAAGACACAGAATGGAAAGAAATCAACAGTATCTGTATTAGGTGGTGACAGATAACTTTCAGTCAGTGATAAGAGAATACATTGCATTTCATGAGCCATGCTCTTTGTTGCTGACGTGTTCCTGACGGCATCATCTGATGTCAAATAACTGTCGCCAGACTTGTCAGATATCAGATATCTGTAGTGTCAGACACAGCTCATTGTAAAGTCTGGTGATAACATGGTTATCTTCTCTAGCACTGTATATATGTTGCATCTCCACATTCATGTATGCGTGTGCATTCAGGCACACATTCCTCCATTGAGTCAGTCAGCAAGCTCTCCATCATTGCCAGTGGTATCCTGGTGCTCTTTGGTTGGTTGCAGGTTGATGAATGAGTCTCCCTTGAGCAGCTCTGCTAAAGCGCCTCTCTATCAGGCTACAGCCACATGGGCCCTCACATTTGATTAGATCCCAATGGAAGCCAGTTGCTCCCTGTCATCACTCATACAGCATAGGACCGAGATGCAACAGAGACAGCCATTGGAGATACAGAGCTTGACACACTGAGGAAGCCATTTCGGTGCAAAGAGAGGATATTACGTGAGTCATGTACAACTCTGTCTCACATGGGTGGCGTTGCACTTGGCTGGAGAGGATAGAGATAGTGTGAGGGAGTGGGATAGTCATAAGGAGTTATTTCCATTCTATGTGGGTTATATTCAGAACGAAAGCCTCATCCAAGATTCTATCAATCAAATTGCCCACATATTCATTTAAATTATATCTGAATGAGAATGAGGGCCACGACAGCACTTCAAAACTCAAAAACCTTCTGTCGCTTTGACTTTGACTCTCACTCTCTCTCTCTGCTTTTCTCTCACTTTCTCTCTTTCATCTCTTTTCTCCTTCTATTGTTATTTACATGTCAATGACTTCTGTGTAAGTGCCTTTTTCTTTTTTTGTCTCCTATTTACATGTCAGTGGCTTTTACTGGTTGATGGTGCTGCGTTGAAATGAAAGTAATTTGCTCTGTGACAGTCAGGCCATTTTACCAGCTATTACGCTCATCTATTCTGGTCAGTGAATACTGATGACAATGAAATCAAGGAGCTGTGAAGAAATTTTGCAAGCTCTCGTGTTAGTGACGCTGTTATGGCTTTCATGTGGTGACAGTCCTGCCCCATTCACCTCTAAAATATTTTTTTAATGATGTGCAGCATCTTTGCCCCTTTTATATTTCTTTGTTAAACTGTGCAGCCATTGTAATCTTTATGTAAGCTAATTGCTTTAATGTAACACGGTGAAATACAAGAAGATGTCTCATCTTGTAAGCAGTTGGAATAGTAGTTTTTGTTTGTAGCTCCAAAGCTGCCCGGTCACTGCAGCCTTAAGTCAGGCCCGACATTCTTCATGAACTACAGAACAATGTGAAAGCCATTACGCTTCCAGTAAATTGCTCTGAAAACTTGATAATTGCGCACAAAAGCAATTTCAGCATGAAATCATGGTACTTGTGAGGGCTTGCAGATAAGTCTCAACTGATGACGTGGTTTAAAAATAAAGACTAATTTCCTTTTAATCAGGAGCGTTAGACTGTGCCGCCCAGAGTGTTAAATCACTGTTGCTAAAGGATTGTGGTGAATTGACATGCTCAGGGTCAGCAGGTCACATCTGGATGCACAGACGCGCATACTGTACATATGCGCACATATGTATGGCAACTCTCTGCTGTGTTGTTTTCAAGAGTTCACTTGGCCATTAATGATTTAGTCTTACAGGCAGGACAGAAATATGACTGCTTATGACTGAAATATTGATGCAGATATATGAATTATTAATGGAGCTGATTTCTGGAATAAAGATGCAGTTGACCTACTGTAGTCAGAGGTGAGGTACAGTGGTCCTACTGTTTAGTTCGATGGATGGTGCTGGCGTGAATGCCCCCCCCCCCCCGCCCCAAGGATTCACAGGGATGCATTTTGTGCGTACCTGACTTTCAGTGTGTGCCCACGGGAGAGAAAAAGTGTGTTTCTGTGTGCATCTGAAGGTCTTTCACCCGTTTGCAGCGACAAATACTCTTTGAGATATGCATGTATGAATGAGAGTGCCTTGTGCTGAGGTCATCCCGCCAGAAATGTGTTTATACTTTAAACAACTAC
This sequence comes from Mastacembelus armatus, assembly GCF_900324485.2. Taxonomy (NCBI): domain Eukaryota; kingdom Metazoa; phylum Chordata; class Actinopteri; order Synbranchiformes; family Mastacembelidae; genus Mastacembelus; species Mastacembelus armatus. The sequence continues at coordinate 9,945,585 of NC_046633.1, read as the reverse complement.
ATTGCCCACAGATTGTTAGTCAGTTGACAAAGTAGAAGCCTAGCTGCTATGCACAACTCTATTTTGCCAGAACAACCTGCCCACTTTTAAATCTGTTTGTGTTTGTGCTGCCTCCAGATGAATCTAATTTGGCACTCGAGCGTTAGCAAATCTTAGTATGCTCTTGGATCAGGCAAAGGGAGAAGTGAAGTAGAGACATGGCACATAAACAGTCAAAACACTCCTTGTTTTTATGAAGGTAAAGAATTAGTAATTTTGTTTACACTTGAAACATTATATGTTCTTTACATTTGGTTGTAGTTTTAGTTTTTCCCTTGTTCCCTTAAACATTCATAAGCCTTCAGGTTATCTTTGATCAGTTTGAATATTCACAGTCACCTCTTGTCTCCTCATTTCCTTGCAGTTGGTAAACCATCACACTGGGTTTCACTCCTGGCTGAGTTCTCAGGCTCTTGATTGTCCCTCTCAATTCCTCACCTTGTCTTCATTCCTCTCTCACAAATTAGTGGGGCATTAGATTGATTTTTCACCCTCTCGTTTTATCTTAACATGACCCTCTGCACAGCGTTTGAGGATGTTGGGTTTTTTATGGAGCTGTGATAGATAGAAATTGAGTTCTGGAGATGAGTTTGACTTGATGCTAGCGGCAAAGGAGACAGTATTACATGCTAATGACTCGCAAAAATGAGGCCCTAGAGGTGCACAAAGAGTTTGGGTGACAGGAAAAATGTCCAGTGCAGGCATGTTTCAAGGAAGGACAGAGAGGAAATAGGAGATTTTTTCTTCTTAAGTGTTTAGACATCAGCTATTCCTTCCTTTTTTATTGTGCACAACTCTGAAAAATGCATACCCAAATTAAACTCGCTGTTGTACTTACATTTTAAGATAGATAGATAGATAGATTCAGATTGTCCAGCAGCTCTTAGATTAACTTTTACACAAAAATATGACTATATACAAAAAACAGATAAACAGATAAAGGCACCCAATCAATAACATATAGCATAAATATCATATCAACAGCTACTGATAAAAAGTCTAATGGCTGTGGGGACAAAGGGTTATATTGATAACTTTGGTATTATTGGAAAGGAAACTCTTTTTAGTTTATTGTGAAAAAGTCACAATCTGGCTAAGTCATACCGTTTTTGGTCTTATCCTCATCAATTTTTTTATGTTAGCAGCAGGTTAGGTGTAACCCTATCCCTGATCTATGGGGGATGACTGACTGTTTAGCAGCTTCTCTGGTCAGATCTGAACAGTAGAAACACATAGAAAAACTGAATGGAAAACCCCATGTAAGTAAACCTATATATATTGTAGAGGAGCACACTATATATAGAAAAAAAACAATATATTAAAAAAAAACAACCATGCTGGCATAAATAAAAGCATGGAGATTCAGGTATTCACAATCTAATTCACATTTGGAAATACAGTTTCCGGCTTGGAGATGGGCCATGTGGGTGTTGATAGGCTAAGTTTGCTGGCTTGGGCTACTTTGTCCTTCACGTGGGTCAAGAGGACAAGGATTCAGGGAATGGGGAGAGGTGAGGAGATGGTATCGCTCTCTCCTCATGGGATGGAAGAAGGCAGTGAGGGGATAGAGAGGTAAGCACTGTGAGGAAATGGAAAGATAGAGGGATAGAGATAGGAGTGAGTGGAGGAGAGAGGCTATAGAGTGGAGGATGCTTGTGAGAAGCGGGAGGAGGAGAGAAGTGTTGTTACTTAACAGATAGTGAAGACTTGTTTATCCTGCAACTCAGATCACATTTGTTTACATTCACATTTTCACCCAAATAGGTTACACTTTTAAACACAACAGGTTGGAAAATATGTTTTCTGATTCCAGCAATCTTGTGAAAAGCTTATTCTCTTGGTGATTCAGTTGAATTTCGAGGCACGGCGAATACCTGGGTTTAGATGGCAGGTATAGATGAAACAGAGTAAAGGCTATAAAGAGATTAGCCATAATCTATTGCTGAAGGCAGGGGGGGGGCTTTGACTAACATAAAGCACGATAAAAATTTGCAGAATCTGGACTGTGTAGAGCTTGACTCCCAGGCCACGGGCTAATGGTTTCCATAGATTTATTGGCAACAGTGGGGATATTTTGTTTTAGACTCACAAGACAAGTTCCAACATGTCGCCTACTCAAAAAGCCTAGAGATGTCTGTTTGAATTACTGTCAGGGTGTACTTGGGAATGCAGGAGAGGAGTGAATATGAGAAAGACAGAGCAACAGAAAACCTAAAAAGCAGTAGCTAATGTCAGCAACAGAAAGGCATTAAATACTACTTCAGTTCAACCACAACTGGTGTCAAGTGGTCGATTCCACCCATGGATATTGGATATGCCTCGCTATGGCCACCTGTGAAATCACAGCACAGAGCATTTGAAGCCTTTAGGCAAAGTACTTGTCTCTCCAACAATAGTGTTTTCATAACCAGCCAACTGGGAGGAGATCTAAAGAGAGAGGCAGGAGTACTAATCAATAGGAGAGGGCGGACTAGTGTCAAACGGCAAATAAACAAACAAGCCATTATCCTGACACACATAAACACATACAAATGCAAAACCAGAGACGCACACAAAGGCACACTCTTGGTAAATGTATAATAAAAAGCTAATGTGCATGATTGTATGCAAGTGGCAGAACAGAAACCAACTCATTCCTATTCATCCTGAATCCCTGCTCTGATTCTGTCTGTGCTTATGTGTGTGTCAACCATTCGCATGCAAACGGGCTAACTACGAGAATGTGTCACCGTTTATGATAAATATGGGTGTATGAGTTTTTTCCTGGTCGGGCAAAAAAAAAAAATGGTGGGAATAAAGAAAGAGGAGGAGCAGATGCAAGCGTGTGGCTGGTGTAAACACTGATGATTACTGTATTGATCAAACTCTCATATCTGGTGGCAGTTAGAGGGTCCACAGGCGTGACTCCGTGTGTGAGCATGTTAAAGTGATCTGTGCATCATCTGTTGTGTTTGCGTGTGTATCCATATGTCTGTGTGTGTGTGTGTATGTGTGTGTGTGTATGTGTGGGCTTTATCGCTCTCTGTCAACAATTTGTGTGTATGCATGTGCATGTTGAAGTTTGTTCTGGGCAGCGATGGTGACAGAGAGAAGGAGAAGGAGAAGTGCTATCGATTTTTAGCCCAGCCAAGCCAGAGAAAGATCTGTTTGGGTGGAACTGTGATTACCACCCTTTCTCACCCATCTCCCCCTAGTTTCTCTCTCCCCTCTCTTCCCTTACCCTTTCACTTAGCATACATGCAGTATCTATCTATCTGTCTAACGTCTCACCCGTCTCAATCGTTAGGCCTAAACAAAGCATGTGATGTGCTCTTGCTGTCGTCTATTTCTGGATGCCGGCACGTCTGGGAGAGAATATGTTTCAAAGTTTTTGCTGCTTAGAAATGATGTGTTTATATTCTAAGTATACCACACTTGCCACATAGGGATTTTGTGTGTTTGTGTGCATCCGCATGTGCATTTTCTAAAACAATGACAATAGTATCTGAGGTTTTAAAAGATTTAGGAGTGAATCAGTTGCTTGGTTACCAGAGTCTGTTGTTGGATTGCAGTTTGCATGCACCCAGTTGCAGACACACGCCGAACATCCACGCCCATATTTAAGTATGCACACACTTTCATACAAGCATGATTCATTTTCAGAAGACATGAACATGATGTAAAACATGCCCCATTTCCTATGCCAAACTTAATCCTGACTGCTAAGTATGACTGGACTGACTGGCTCATTCTGAACCCAGATCAACGTGCATCTGTCTGTCTGCACATCTGTCTGTCTTTCTGCTCACCAGCCTGTCAATCTGTTAGAATGAAACAGACTGCAACACAAAGGCAATCTGTGTTTCTCAATGTGTATAGTTAGATAAACAGATAAATGATTAGTTGCAATAGAGAAGAGGGAGAGAGAGTCTTAGTGTCATCATTATCAGAGAGAGATGGGATTAAAAAACCATTGTATCTAACAGATTACTGGGTCTGTGTGAGTGTGTGTCTGCATGTGTGGTTGGCTGGTTTTCTCATTACAGGATTAAAGAGCATCTGGTTCAATGTTCCTACACAACTCTGCCATTCAAATCTCATGGGAAATAATACACTGTTTTGACTGTTGTTTGTAGGTGCACCACATACACTATGCTAGTGTGTGGCCATCTGTGTCTATGTACTCTATGTGTGCGCATGCCACATACATGACTGTGCATGTATGCCAAGTGGGAGAACAAATATGGATTGAACGGAATGGGACACAGCCAGAAATGAAATTGCTGCATCTAGAGGCTGTGTCACAGAAAGTGGAGAAGCTTGTAGTGTGGACTCTGTGTGAAAAACTCTTGACTCAAATCTATTTCTGGTTATATAATGAAAGGTGGACTGCAAAGGGCTTAGATGGATCTGTTGGCGAGTACACAGTCAAGAAAGTGATAGGAGAGGCAAGGATGAGGTGCGGGGAGATAGAGGGAGTGGGCAAAGAAGACTAATTTCAAGATTAGATAGATAGATAGATAGATAGATAGATAGATAGATAGATAGATAGATATTGTTCAGTATGAACAATAATGGTATTAATGGGCATTATAGACATCCTGTCTAATTGACCCATTGTGGGATGTGACAACACAGTGCAGCACATTAGCAAGTATCCAAGTGGTTTAACAATTTTCACTCTAAGCTCATTTATCTGACCTACTGAGAGTATGATCGCTCAAAAAATCTGTATTTTCCCCATGCTGTTGCTAGTCTGTCTATGACATGGATATGTGGCTTGTATTTTAGACCAAAACATTTTCATTTCATTAAAAGATTTTGATTTGGTTTGGTTTTCAAAGCTGCACTACCTTCTTAAAAGGAGTGTTCAGACTGAATATGAAGCATAATGTGTGGGCGATGCACTTGCCTATGAAGTGTTTGCGCAGTTGCAGCTGGACAGATGCAATTTGTCTCTGGGTGGCACAAATGGAGACTCAGGTTAACAATGTTTCAACTTGAATGAAAAATTAATCCCAGGAAGCAATATTTTAAAGCATGGGCCTTTGCTTTTGTGTTTCATATGCATGCACAAGGGCACACATGCATTTTGTTAGCCATGGGTGTACTACTGTTTATATTCTCTGACAATGAAAAATGTCTGAAACCATCACCAAAATGACGTAGGTTTTAATAAAACTCCCATAATGCAATTTTATTCTTTTATTTTAGTTTTATTTTTATTCACAGTCTTTATTCTATTTAATAGATGTGTTTAATGAGGCAAATGATAACAAATGTAACTACACCTAGCAAACATTTGGTTTATAAACAGTATATATATATATATATATATATATATATATATACACAGTATATATATATAATAAAAAACAGAATATAACTAAGAATTATATTTTCAAAATAGTCGTAAAGTGTTTGAAATTAGCAGTTATTGATGAATGCAATAGTAAACAGTGAAACAGAACAGAAGTTTAGAATTAAATAATACAGATTTACATACTGCTTATTAATGTATGTTCAGTGAAAAAAAAATGTGAAGGAACTGAATGAATGTATTAATTTCTAGGATCAGAAAATGTAGTTAATCCACTTTGATTTTCACTCAACTGAAACATTACATTATAGAATGAATTCATATTTTAATTGTTTAAATATTATAATTATATACATAGCATAAATGTATTTTCATTCGCGACTGACACAACAATAATACATCATTGTGATTATGTGTTGCTGATTGCAGTACTGGGCTAATAAGTGTTTATATCCGAATTTCTGTTCTGTTTGTGTATGTGTGTGTCTATTGCTTCTGCCCCTATTAATCAGAAGCTATCACTTGTGCCTAATGGAGATAGATTATCAAGCAGAGACGTGACTGTCCCTTGAGAATGCCTGCTTTCTGTGTGTGTGTGTGTGTGTGTGTGATATAGTAAATACCCCAATAACTGCGTGATTTTCTGCTTGACTAGTAGAACCACCATCATTTGTGTCTTTGTGTCACCTGCCTGCGATAAGGAGGGTGAGGGTGTGTTTCTGGGGACACAGAGGTTAAGCACACTCATTTATTACTTCCTCTGTGTGTGTGTGTGTGTGTGTATATATATATGTGTTTGTGTTTACATATACTGTACATTGTGTGAGCACAATTAGGTGAGATTATGCTTGCTGGCATACTCTACGTTTATTCTCCAAACAAATAAGACTTTAACAGCACCTGTACAGACTTCTTCTGTACACCCTGAAGTAGAAAAGAGTTTGCCACCAGCTGCAACAGAAGGCTTTAATCCCTCAGAGATATCTATATTATCCTCGCTGCTCAGGGTAAAATATCAGCTACATACTAATATTTCTCCCCCTGCTTCCTTGAAATGTGTCCTTGCACGGCTCCCCAGGATACTTCTTGGGTTGAAACAGTTCAGGTGTATTCAGGCGAGCAGAATAACCACATCAAAAGCCTACAAACTGCAGATCATATTAATTGGACTAGATCAATGTAACGTGTGACAATAATAGACCTAAACTATGAACGATTCTTGCTCACGCATAATCCCATACCGACATGCTCACAAGAAGAAACACCCACTTGTGTAAACCCATTTTACTTTCATTAAGTATCACTCAAAAATGGATAAGCGCTCTTATTTTACAGAGTGCTGCCACAGATATGAATGTCTCTTTAACTTGGAGACAGACACACATGCATGAACACTTAAATGAATATTCTTTGGTCTGACAGTGGTGTTAGTACAGAGAGATATTCCTGGGGCTACAGACTGATACAAGGTGAAAACATTTGTATTACAGGCTTTTCAAAAGTCAGAACAGCTGAACCTCACGGTTCATCAGACAGCAAAAAACACCATGCCAAATGTAATTTTAAATGGTTCTATTGTATCTGACACAGCAAAAAAAAAAAAAGTCAAAACAAGAGCGAGAGAGGAGCATTTGTCTACTTATTGTTTATATATTTTTGATCTCATTTTGACAATGTTTTGATTGCAGCACAGAAAAGAGATGAATGTAATACCCTCTTTCATGTTATTTGGACTGCTGATGCCGTTTGAAGGTCAGCTGAAACAACAACCAAGTTTTCCCATCTCTGAAGGGAACTAAATTCTTGAAATACCCAAATAACAGCCTCCTTGCTTATAGTTCCATCTTCTTTCTTCTATTGATTGCCAGCTGCCTCTGGGTAGTCAGACTTGCTGATGACCTTTAAATTCTGTGTGTGTATGTGTGTGTGTGTGTGTTTGTTTGCCCTTCAGTGTCTGCTGGTACATGTATATGTGTGTGCGTGTCATTACCTCTGTGTCTACCCGCAGCATGTGCTCTCTTTGTGTTCTGTCATGTTATCGTATTTTCCCCCCCTGTTCTCCTCATTGATTACCTGTCATCAGGCTGAAAAGTGGACTTTTGTTTCACCAAGTTGGCAAATGTAAGTTCTGTAATATTCTTCATTTCTGACTCTGTCATTTTATTTCTCTATTTTGCGCGTCTTTGTTGCACATTTTCGTAAATACTACTATTTTTGTAAATAATTGTAGACTTTTTGATTGCATGCCCACTTTACTCTTTATTTTTCTAATACTGCTTTTTGCACTTTATACTGTTTTTGTGAGCTGCTTTAACAAGTGAATTTTCCCACTGTGGGATCAATAAAGTTTGATCTTATCTTATCTTTTCTCACATTTCTAAAATACAAGATTCCCCTGTCATGTCTGTCTTTACCTGCTGAGCTGTATCTGTCATGACTTTCAGACTTTTTTCATGTGAAATATTTAGTTGCTGTGTTTCTTCCTTGCCTCTCTTCAGCTGCGGGGTTGTTAGATGTGTTTGCATAACTTATTAAATACATCCATGTATCTGTTTTTTTTTTTTTTACTGTGGCATATAATGCCTCACGTCCTAAAAACTGACATCAAATCAGACCTGTCATAACACATCTGTTATGCATGACTTTTAGTTGTTTTTGTGTGTCTGCTTGTGTATGCTGGCGTGCGCTTCTCCGGGCACCCTGCATGTGTGTCTGTAATGTTGGTGGTACGCATGGCTGAGTGCAGGCGGGTTCTCTTGCTGGGATGCTAAACAGTAGAAGAAGAGAAGGTTAAGTAGGAAGGTCAGCAGATACAAGGGAGGGAGATATCCATCACAGAAACCAATACATTTTTGTGGACACCACAGCTTTTTATTTTTATTTCTATGAAAAGAAGACAGTTTCTGCAGGTAAGCTGGCAACCTGCCTGGGGGAAAACTTGACACATCCTCTTCAGACATTTGGAGGAGAACAGAGAGCCCCGAGGTAAACAAACTGACTGGCCAATTCACCTTAAAAAGCAGTTTCCTTGGTGGGAGACAGACTTTGTTTCATTAAAATAATTGGATTTTGGTCTCTTTTTGATTTTACTCACACTTTCTGAAACTAATTACCCAATGACTTAGCCAATTAGCCAATGAAACAGACAATAAGTAGTCTTCATCGATAGGCCCATGTGTTAGACATGATGCCATTACAGGTGTCATGTTTAACACACTGAACACTGAAACCTTAGTAAGAGAGAATGTGTTAGCATATAATAACAATTCTGTTTTATATGTACATCTTCACAACCTGATTTTAACACATGACCATCATGGGTCTTTGGCTTTCAGTGTATCATATATCATATAACATAATCAACACAACAGATCTACAGGGAGTCAGAAAAACAGGCCAGTCTGATTATAGCAGCCAACAGGTGTGGGTCACTGTTTTGAATGAAGGATCAGTGAATCTCAGTGAGATGCACAGTGCTGCTTTTATTGCATTAAAGCAGCAGCAGCATCAGAATTACTCACATAATGTATATCTGCTCCATGGCATTAATTTGCCAGTTATTTTATTTAGTCAATAAAATATCTGAAATATACTGTCTCAAATTAGCTGGTTTTGTCCAATTAACAGTCTAAAATCTGTAGATATTTAGTATACTATAGAAGATCATCAATTATCAAGACTAAATTAACCATCAGCTCATTTCTAATATGTAATGTATGTTTACTTTTGTCTCAGTCCAGGTGAATTTGAAGGTTACAGTTCACTCCCTGATACCTGCTTTTCGTCTCTTAATTTTCTCTCTGCTACAGTCAAGCAACTTGTTTTCTCCCCCATTTCTTGTCTTTGTCTCTCTCTACCTCCCACATGATCTGTCACTACCCCTCTTCTGTGTTTTTTTTTATACCTCTCCCTGCTTCTGTTCTGCTCTCTTCTTCACCTCCCGTCTCCTCCACCTCTAACACCTCTTGTCATTATGGCTAACTCCTGCTATGACAAGCCATGGCTTGATCTATTTCCATCTCCCCTCAGACAAGTGTTACATATACACCAACTGTTCATGCGTGGGTGTGTGTGCGTGTGTGTTCTAGGGACAGAGAGATGGGGACATCTGTGTGCATGCACATTTAGTGCGCGTGCGCTCAACAGCTGTTTAGTTTAAATTTGATTTTCACATCCTCAGCATGCGCAGTACATTGTCAAGGGTGACAGTGTGATCTTTGATATTTGTGAAAATGATAAGTTGACAGCGGGATGATCCTTGTATGACAACAATGATGCAGCAGCTTCCGGCTAACAAATGGACATTAAATCGCTATGAAAACAACTGACATCACACTACCAAAATTAAAATAAAACTGCACCAAACTATTAACTGTGGTCCAGTAGGTTCATGTCTATACTGCCTTCCCTTAGCTATGCTCAGATCTGTTCCCTGATAGGACCGTGACTATGTAAGCTATTAATTTTTGTGTTTAGCTCCAAAGCATTGCAAGAGATGTTTACCCATATTTGTCTTCAGTGTGGGAAGGCACAGGTCAGCAATGGCAGTGCTTCTCTGATATTCATGAGCCTTGTGGAAAAAGTTCCTCAGGTATTATGGTGCCCTGTTGTTAATGACTATATGAACTAGACTGAGTTGGAGTAGAATGACCTATAACTTTTGAAACTAAACATCCATGTTGCTAGAAGCACTTTTTTTTTGCCTGCATATTTTCTCGTCCAAAACTAACACATCCCTACTCATTTTGCCCTGGGATCTTTCAGCTATATAATTGTTGTCCATCTTGGTATTAGATCTCACAAGAGCATATATGTATTATACCATTTTGATTTCATGGTCTGCAGTTTTACTGTTTTGGTTCAGTCCTTAACATTCTCATCTACATCATTTCCAGATGCATTAGGGAGCATTACCCACTCAGCACTGTTGGTAAACAATATGGCACATTTAGCCTGTCCCTCAGAAATTGATAGAGACAAAAAAACAGAGCTAGAAGACAGTGAATGTAACACAACTCAAATTAATATGAATGATAAGATGTTTGCCATAACATCTTTAGAAGGTGATAACATATCAGAGTTTACAAATACCCCAAAAATCTGCAGGTTTGATTAATCTTAATCTTAATCTTAATCTTAATCTTAATGAATCTTTATGTTAATATTGTGTTAATTATGTATAAATTAGTTAAGAATTTCACCTGATCTTGTCTGACCTTGTTATTTGTCAACGAAACTGTCCAGCATTCCTGTTTTTATTTTGAAATATAACTCGTACAGTGTTTAATGATGGCACAGATGTAGTTCACACCATTTTAATTCTGCATATTTTTAGAAAGCAGCGATAGGGGAAACACCAGAAAAAAAAAATGTCAAAAGCTAACAAGTGCTTATAAAACTAATTACTGTAGAACACAAAGCAAACAATATACACTGGAACAAAGCCAATATCCTACCATAGCCTTCTCTAGTGTTTCCAACACAACACAATCCTGACTGATCTCCATAAGTGCTAGATAGCTATTGTTTTGTGGATGTGTGTGTGTTTGGAGGTTATCAGACTGTTACATCTTTGCTGTTGTCTCTATGGGGTCATCAAACAGTTCACTATAATCTCCCTGGAGATGTTGGTCTATTTAGTGACTGCTATATGTGTGTGTGTGTGTGTGTGTGTGTGTGTGTGTGTGTGTGCTAATACAGGACCCCTGCCTGCACTAGCCAAAAGATAGCGTGATTTTCTTTTTGACCTCTGTTATACCCTTCCCTCAGGGGCAAATGATCCAATCAGAGGATAAGCCTATTTCCAGACCCTCCCCCTGGGAGCAAGAAAGATCCAATCGGATAAGAGTTCATCTTAGATCAGAATCAACAGGGGTGGTGGATAAAGAACCACACTGACACACAGCCATCAAAAAATGACAAAGAAATAGACGCACACACAGGAATGCCTACACAGAAAACAACGTTCCTTACAGTGTAATGACTGAATAATCTGCTACACTTTTTCAAAAGCACACTCAATATGAGGGTCTTACTTTGTGTATGAGGTTTCAGATAAGGCTAAAATGGGATCCTGTCTGCGTCTAACTGTGGCAGAACCCGTCCGTGATAATTCTCAGAAAGTGGCATAGCAAGCCCAATAAAATGACAAAAATAAGAAAAAGCTCGCTCTGATTAAAACAAACAACAAAATGCAGCAGCCTTGGCTGGAATGTGCAAACATAGAGAGGATGGTAAATATTGTGGGACTGATGCTTTAATGCACCCAGTTATTGTGGCTTCGCATGATGCGTGCTCCCTTGGACAACATTCATTTTCCTTTGCTTTTTTTGATTAGCATTTCCCCCTTCCCCATAAACATGACTCAATACATTCCTCTTGTGTGCAGAAGGTTGCACATACAGTGTTTGTGTAGGTTGTGGGCTAGTGTGTTTGTGGATGCCTTATGGTGCTATTGTCCCCAATGTCACTTTCATCTGGGTGTGCTATACTCTTTGCTCTAAAGCATTGTTGAAACATAGACACTTTAATTCCCTCTTTTGCTGACAGTGGCACCCAGATTTATACACAAACAGACATACACCCAAACATTCAGTACTGATGCTGAAAAGCTTCATTTGCATCCATCTTTTACCCCTGCAGGAAAAATTGTGATCTATGAAGCATCTCCTTCTGTTTAATTGTTTTGTTGCCCAGAGGATGGAATTATTATGCATGCTACATAATGCCTAAGTGATGTCTTTGTGCACGTCAATATTTGTGCGGGTCAAATATGTGTACAGAACAGGCATATGCGTGTGTCTGTGTGTGTGTGTGTGTGAGATGGATGCCTTTGTGGTCTTCAAAGTCTAAGTCTAAGGAAATGTTGCTGTTGAGGACCTTTACCTTTGTCCCCATACAGATACAGCAAATCCCATAATTATTTCCTTAGGATGTGTTTGCAAAGTAGAGAATAGCTTTTGTTCGGATACAGATGTTTTTGCATGTATATGTTTATTTTATGAAAATCTGGCTGCTATGCATTGAAAGTTAATATGTATTTGCATGTCTGTGTGTGTTAAATTCTATTGCTAAGGGCAACAAATGTCCTTTTTCACGGTCAAAATGCCCAATAAGTTATCACCAACTCCCTGCCTACTGTTCCGACATCTATGCCCACACATACACACACACACATACACTCAACCAGTCAGCAGGCAGACAGTATTGTGCAGACATACAAAACCATAAGGCGAAAGTGTTTGGCCTTTGAATGGAATGCATTCTTTGTTTTAAAATTTGTTTTGGTGTGTGTGTGTGTGTGTGTGTGTGTGTTTATACACTCACTTGCGTACAGTATCCATTAGGGCTTTTGGCATTTCTTTGCCGTCAGTTAAAACCTTCACTGGTAGAAATGTAGATTTTCACCTCTGTGACACACAAACACTCGCTCAGCTGAATCGACTGGTGTCTTACTTAAAAAGCCTTAGGCAGTTGAGTGGGTAGGATTTTTTAAAAATTCTCTCTGGCAATTTATAATGGCTACTTTGGAAGTGATGCAATGAATTAATTAGTTGTACCAAATGAAAGGGAACTGTCTTGAGATTAGGCAGTTAAAAAAATACTTGTAGCCTACTGAAAGACATTGAAAATCCCTCACGGGCACATCAAATGATATGCATACAATATAAGCACATAATGATTGAATTCTAATCACAGTTTTATGTTCTTAAATCTCTGTCCATTTCTAATACACAAACCAGAGGACATCAAATGATGTCCAGTGCTCTAGAGTGCACAATGCATGAGACAGTAAACCTAAAACATACAAAATACTCGAAAACTTCAAAATGAGTTGTACAGTTGGGTTTTTTTATAATGACTTTCAATGCAATGGCAATGACAAACTTGAAAAAAACCTGTCTCCGCAGCACAGGTGCAGTGGTTTAATCAGTTTCACATGACAGTAGTAATGATGGAACATCCAAAGCACAGTGTGATTTGAAACTGAAGGAAATGTTGTCCTTGTGTGGGTTTTTGTCCTCTATATAATAACATAATTATTACACAACTAGAACATTGTTTGTTATGCAGATTGTTATTCATCTTTTTCCCTCTTCAGGTTTTGTTGTTTCACTCAATGATCTAAGAGAAATAATAATAATAACAATACATTTATATAGCTATTTTCAAAAAGTGCATTTACATAATATTATAAGATTAAGTATACTGTACATGCAGAATATTTATTTCTACATGGTCTTATTGTAGAGGGTCTTCACTGCAATGGACAAGCAGTGCAGCTAATAGAAAATACATGTTCTTAAATTTCGTTAGTCAAATTTCACCAGTTGAACGGTGATTAATGTTAAGTAAACATAATTTTGTGAGTAAAGTAATAATGTATTTTGAATAATTTAACAAGCAAAAGTGACACAGTACTATTATATGTAGGTGGGGATATAACTTGTTTCCTGAAATAAGACTCTAGAGTCTAAAACAACAAAATACCTAAACTCTTTGCACAGAAATGTATATTACACCTTACTGAGGTTTGCATAGATGTTATGCTAATGCACGTTTTGCATTAACAAAGGTTAAAATCCAGTAACCTATCACAATTTAATCTCAATAATCCCTGTCTACTATACGCTTACTATAAATGGCCTCATTTTGTCTTCTCTGACTTTCCTCCGATGATGCATCTAGAAAAATAAGGCAAATTAATCGATTTCTTAGAGCTCAAAATGAAACTTTGCATGATTATTGATCAATAAGTAAAATTCTTGACATGTTTTAGAATCAACTTCCAGATTTTAAAATGATTGCTTCATTATTGCAATCATATTACTGAAAGCTTTCTATCAAGATATTAATATTTTCTTTCTTCATGAATGTACTGTATGTGTTTGATGTGAGTATCTTAATGAACTGGAATGTACTTCATTATTCTAGTGATGCAAAACCAGTGTAATATTAGACTGAATATTTAGACGATTTGGGAACTGCATACTGAGGACCTTGGTTTTCCTTACATGTATAATGTAGATTCTGGTCTCTGTGATCATAGTGGTAATGCAGTTATACACTTCATTACTGTGTGTGTGTCTAGGGCATTCATTTGTGTAACTTGGTACACAACAAGGGTTATTTTCCTTTTTTCACTTTCGTGGAAAGTAATATCACTTAACAATAAAATAAATGGGTGAGGGTTGTTTAATAGCAAAGAGACTGACTCATCATAATGGCCAAACAGCTGATAGCAGAACTACATCTATGATTTAAATGTGGAGGTCAGATGAGGGCTCATTAGTGGTTCATAACAAGTGCCTTAACTCAGTGAGGATTGTAGTAATAGCCTACATGCTTATGATGAGATTCACTGCATGCATGTTCTGTGTAGCTGCAGCATGATGTGGGCTCATGTCCAGCTGCTCATTCAAAAGTGACAGTGGTAAATTAATGACGAAGCGATACAGCTGGGGTGATGGTTGGTAAATAAATTAGGCCTCATGAGCGAGCTTCCTTAGAGATTTCAGACTTCAGACGGAAGAGAAGAAGAAATGGCAAGAGGCAGGGAGGAGTGAAAGCGATTGAGGATGAGTGGAACGAGCTGAGATAGATGAGCAGAAACAATTTTGAGATTTCCCTCTTCTTTCTTCTCCTCTATTTTTTCTCTTTTTCATTTATATCCCTTCTAGTTTTATTCACTTATCATCTTTCCGTCTCTTTGTCCACCCCCACCCCTAAATAACTGCTTTTCTGTCTGCCCCAGCCTGCACTCACAGTCTGTCAGTTCTCCTTTGAGAAACCAGGAGGTGAAAAGGAGGAGGGAGACAAAACGGGAACGAGAGAACAAGAGATGAAGATGGAAGATGATGGCTGTCAGGATGTAGATACAATTTCAATATTAAGAAGGGGTATGATTTCGGTAATAGAATTTGACCTCAGATTTTTCTCCTCTCTGTCTCTCTCACAGAGAGTCTCGCTGTCAGGTTGTGTTCTCGCTGGAATGGGTTAAACTCGGGGCTAATCCATCTTCTTTCGCTGAGGACACACACAAACAACATAATGGGATGTTTTGTAGCCACTTGAACACTCACAAATTCAGACAAAGGTACAAAGTTTAGCTCTCTCCTGTGAGAGTTGGACCTGACTGTCTGCCAAAGGAATAAAAATCATGATTGTGTTGTGCACACACAGTCAAGGTGACTTATACCTTCTGAAACACCTTTATGCACACAGGCACACACATATGGACACTACAGTCTTCTGAGTACACATAATGGTCAGTATGTTTGGAAAGAGGTTCGACTCATGTGGTCAGAATGCTATTCATTTGCACTTCCTGCTCTCCACATCGCTGCATGACAGAATTCCTCCTCTTTTCACTGATGGTTCAAACTTGTTTCTCCTCTTTTAATACCTAACTCATAGATCTCTAGTTTTTTGGGCAGCTGTGCTATAAACCTCATCTGCAGGTGCAACCTGGCACTAATGGACTGAAGCGCTGGGACTAAATTAAAATAATAAGTTGTGTTGGAACTGTCACTGTGCTAACCCGTGCTCTGCAAGAGTATGCTGCACACTGGCCAAACACACTCTGGTTTCTGCAGGTCTATTATTTATTCCACCCTGCCAGCACAATAAATGTGTAGCTCTAGATCTGCAGCTAAGCTAAAGTACCATTGCACCACTCCCCCATAGTGCACTATGTAGCCACAGGCTTATAACTTTAAGCAACCTTATTTAAACAAAGAGCATGCGATTAATAGCTAATTCATTATTCTGTTAAATTTGTTTTTATTATAAAAAATAATTATTTTATTATTTCAGATGATTGATGGCTTTAATTGAGAGCTTCATACTGGAGCTCCACATCAGTAGAAAAGCACGCTTGTACAATATTGTATCAACATCGAAACGCGTACATGATTTCGCTGATTATGAGCTACATTTGATCTTGCTGTTCAAAATCCAGTGCTGCCTCAGTTCAATACACTATTGAAGCTGAGTGCAGATCAATTCTGGTGTAGTTTGTTGGATGTGGCATGTGTTGGCTGCCCAAAAGCCAATAGCAAAGAAAAGCCTTTGCCTGCTGAGTCACCCAATGTTCTTTAGATAAGTTTTTTTAATGTTTATTTGTATATATCTTTTCCACAACCCACATTGACAACCTGCCTGATCCGTAATGTACTGTCAGTAAAATGAGCAATACACCTGCTGAAGAATATTCCTGCCGCCTTCTGTCCTTCCTCCACCACTCAGCCAGTCTACAGAAACTACGTACAGTAAGCTATTGATTTCATGAACATTTATTTTAGCAGAATATAATGGTACTTCAGATCAGTCAAGTTTCAGTTCAACAACAAAACAAAAGCCATTTACCTGAACATCCAGCAAATGGGCAGAGGACCAGAAACACTGCATTCAATAGAACTTTAAAAAAATATATCACTGCACCATTAAATCATTTAGAATATTTTATTTTTAAACTGGCTTTTTTTTTTTTTTTAATCAATACATTTTCTTCTACTCAGAAAATAATAATTAAGCACGGCATGCATCATTGATCATATTAATGTGTAATGTACTGTAGGTGGCACACACACAATGCGCTCTACTATACTGTGCTGAAAATGTACCATGCTTTTCCAATGCACTGCATCGCATTATCATGTCAGGACATAAAGGAAACAAAATGAAGAGGCACTTGAGAAAAAAAATACACTTTAAAGTCTGGCTGCTCTGTTTGACAGGGTACTGAATATTACACTGGTGTGTAATACTATAAACAAGTACAAAAACATTTTCTTGCAACTTGCAACTTTATTTGTTAAGCACTTTAAAAAAAAAAGCTACTTTTGTTGACCAAAGTGCTGTACAAGATAAAAACATAAAATGAAACAGGGGTAAAAGACAACAGCTAATAGTATACAATAAAACAACAGATAAAATCAGATAAATATTGTCATCATCTTAGATTGTGTAAAAGGCCAATGAGAGTTTTAAAAACAGGTGATGAGGAGTCCTGTCTAATGTGTAAGGGCAGCTCGTTCCACAGTTTTGGTGCTGCCACTGCAAAAGATCGGTCCCCTCTGAGCTTACGTTTAGTTTTTGGAACACTCATGAGCAGCTGGTCAGCTGACCTGAGCGATCCTGGTGTGTATGCATGCAGGAGCTCAGAGAGGTAGGGCGGGGCAACACCATCCAGACATTTAAAAGCAAACAAAAGCAGTTTAAAATGGATCCTAAAGTGTACAGACAGCCAGTGGAGTGGGGATAAAATCCAGGAAGTGTGCTCATATTTGTGTGTGCCAGTTAAAAGACATGCAGCAGCGTTTTGTATGAGCTGCAGTCAAGAAACGGAAGACTTACTAACACTAAAATAAAGTGCATTACAGTAATCCAGCCATGTGGTGACAAAGGCGTGGATTACGGTTTGAGTATGCTGCTGTGTAAGAAAGTGCTTAACTTTGGCCAGCTGGAAGAAACTACACTTGACCACTGATCAAATCTGGCTAAGCTTAAAATCAGCATCCATTTTAAACCCCAGGTTTAGGATTTTGGGTTTGGCATATTCTGCTAGAGATCCCAGGTCTACTTGGGTGACCCCACTAGTAGTACTGGATCCAAACACCAACATTTCAGTCTTTGACTTATTAAAATGTAAGAAATCAGAGCCATCCAGGCTTTAATATCATTTAAACACAAGTGTAGTGAGCTGACAGACAAACCATCCTTTTTCGGAGAACCACCCCTGAGGTTAGACCATTTTTCTGGCGTATACCTTACAATTACTAAAATGTTATAATGGCTAATCCCATCCCTAAATACCTA
Organism: Mastacembelus armatus; assembly: GCF_900324485.2. Taxonomy (NCBI): domain Eukaryota; kingdom Metazoa; phylum Chordata; class Actinopteri; order Synbranchiformes; family Mastacembelidae; genus Mastacembelus; species Mastacembelus armatus. The sequence continues at coordinate 9,927,428 of NC_046633.1, read as the reverse complement.
TACCTACTGTAGAATAACTCATGGTGTTTCTCTGTACTTCCTGTATCCAACTTTAGCTTTGTCATCATGTATCCTATATAACATATACCTACATGCAATATACTGTATATACTTATCATTAACAGTGTGTTTGTGGTATTTTCTCATATGTATCTTAAAGGAACTGTTTTAATTGTAAAGTACACTGAAGGCATTTTCTACATTTAATTTTCCCATCTCCGACCTATCCTACAAGTAAATTTGTCTGGTTTTTGGCGGTTAGGTCTAGGTAGTTATGCACAAGGCAGAGTTTTACATTCACAGCACAACACAACACACCCATATCAGGATTGGCATGCTGTAAAAAGATAAGCATTGGGGCTAATTACACCAGTTTAGCGTTATTAAACCACCATCTAGGCTGTCCTCACTTTCATCTTTTCATTACACTTGTCCATTGAGTCCCAAAGTAGGCCCCAAGATTTCCCCAGTAACTGGAGCAGAAAATTCTGACTGTCTGCCTTATAGCCTTTATCACCCCTACCTCACGCTCTCAAACCTGCATACACTCTTCTTTTGCCCTTGCCCTTTAAGCTGAAAATAGTGTGTGTGTAGGTGTGTGTGTGTGTGTGTGTGTGTGTGTGTGAGAGAGAGAGAGAGACAGAGAGAGAGAAAGAGAGAGGAGTAAAATGAGGACATATGGCTATAAAGTCCCTGAGATCCCACCTAAACACTGCAGTATTCAAGACATAAATCACCCAGATTGCTGAAACACACAGGATAACTCTGCATCCATATATGATTCATGCATGTGAACCTGCGCGCACACACACACACACACACACACACACACACACACACAAACATGCATTTCTTTTTTTGTGAGGACACTCATTGACATAATTCATAATTAATTCCCTATCACCTTACCCCAACTTCAAGCATCACACCTACTGTAACCTCTTACTCTAACCCTAACCTCAAACACAATTTCTTAACCTTCAAACAGCCCTCACAAAGTGAGTACTGGCCAACTTTTCCCAAATGTCCTCACTCCCAAGGTCCAAGGTTATTTACTCAACCTGGTCCTTACAACAACAACAACAACCGTACAACAGACTCATGCAAATATCTGTACACACACCTGTGACTGTTTTCCTGCAAGCAGACTTTGGTCAGTGTGATGATCATGCTCATTAATTTTCATGCACATGCCTCCACACTTCAGTGACGTTCTAAGCGTTGGCATGGGCTTGTGTTTGTATGTGCATTTGCATGCCATTGTACCATAATGGGAGTGTTTTACAAATCCTGGCCTCATACTCTGGTCCACCCCTACCCCACTATCTCCCTCTGTCTCTTTTTCAGGTTCAGCGCAGGTTCTCTAATGCTATCACTCTAAACATATGGTGAGAGCATCAGTTAAATTGCTGCTGTTTCAGCGCTGCCTGGCCTGAGTACAGATCAAATACACACAAACACACACAACACACACGTACACACACAGAACCCATACCAGGGCTTGCCTGTGTACAGCTCCAAACAAAGCCATATGGCCCTTCTTTTTCTTGATTTACTGTATGCAGCCCCGGTGCAACTGAAGGACAAGAGGAACCAGCAACACCTGTCTTAGCAGGCCACAGTACACACGAAGAGGGACGAAGTTAACTGCACACGGGACTTTCCATTTGGTCTGAAGTCAGCACACATCCCTGCCCGCCTGCTGCCCAAAGCTACTTACGCTCCACTGCTAGCCACACAGGATGAGAGAAGAATGTAGGAGATTAAATTATGAGATTAAATTAAATTCAGCATCTTATCAGCACCGCAGTGTACTGCAGATGCATTTTTAAAATGTATCGACCTATACTTTTCGCATGCTTTTTTACTCATTTACAAAAGGTCAGAGCTGTGCCCTCTCAGGCCTTAGTTTATCCCAAAGAGCACAGAACAACAGAGCATCTGACTGCCTTATCAAACGTCCATGTGTATGTGTGCATGCTCGTGTGTGTGCATGCATGCATATCTGTTTTGTGGGAACATGACTGTGGATGTTTCCTCTCCTTCTAGCCATTAGAAGGGGCTCATATAACCAGCCTCAGGGCCTCAGAGAGACGCACTCTCTATAAATACACACCACTTAAGGGCCTGTGGGGGACTCAATACACACATACATACACACAAAAGACACGTAGCACACAAGCAGCAGTTCCACGAATCCCTATTAAGCCTTCAAATGGATGTTTATGCTTTTGCTTAATAGGAACAGACCTTAAAACTATATACTTCAAAATTCAGCAAGGTAAAAAAAAAAAAAAAAAACCAAACCTTTATGCTGAGCAGCGAATACATTCCACCTCCCTAATGCCCCGCTTATTGCTTACCTTAACTATTTCATACTGTACTCCTGTGTGACTTTGATTAACTAAATGAATAAAATTTCTCATTCATAGCGGTCTTAGGAGAGTGGAAGGTGGCATTTTTAGAGTTCAACATTTTTTAAAATAAGGTTAGTTATTGCTCTCTTCATACATCACTGTGCGCCTTTAGACCATTCTGCTGGAGAGGAGATAAAACTGTGGAACAGATGTCCCTGTCGTCCTTCTGCCCTGCATGTGTATGCCTATGTGTGCCTGTGGATGTGCGTCTATGCGAGTGTACAAATCCTTAGCCATTAGTATTTTTAATCTTTTAGCACCTTGTTTTGGCAGCATGTTCACTACTTTTAGCTAGTATGTTGATAATGGGCAGTGTCGTATTGGGCCTGCTCATGCACGTACACACACGCACTCTTACAGACTTCACAAATATAAAGTACTACCTCATATTAACACACGCACACACACACACATACGTTTTTAAGGTTTAGTCCTTTGTCATGTGGATGGTCTTCAGAGATACAACGTCCTCCCTTCACCTGGCCCCAGGCATCACAGCCCCATTTCTACATCAGAATGTCAAGCCTGTTCAATTTTCTGTCTGTCCATTTAGTGCATCCCAGTTGGGTTTCTGTTGGTATGTCTGTCTGCCAGTCTGCTGGTCTGTTTGTCCATCTCATCAAAGCCTGCTTGTGCTAAATGAAGCACCATCTGTCTATCTCTCTGTCTGTTCAAACTGTCTGTCCATCTGTTTGTTCACGCATATGCATGCCAGTCTCTCTTTGCCCTCTCTCTCTTTCTTTCCCAGTTATCAGTCTTGTTCATTTATAAGATAGACCCTCTGCCCGATCCATCAAGCTGTCCATCTGCATCTTTGTTTGTGTGGTACAAAAAATGCATTTTTGCCCCCACATACCAGACTTCATCACAATAGACCATACAGAGTTTTTCCTTGTCTGTAGGTGCCGTTAAAACCCGAGTTGTTATTTGCTGAATGGTTACAGTTGGAATGTACAGACGCATCACAAATCTATGAAATGTTACAATACATTTACTGTGGACATTAGATGAACCTATAAAGATCACCCTCAGGATGTTGTGTTTCTCCAGTGTTTGTAATAAAATAGTATATTGGGAATAACCGAAGCCCTGCATCACCAGTCGTCATGACGTGCATACTGTGCAGGCAGTTACCTGTTTCAGTCTGGCTGCTGTGCGGTCGAGTGTTCGTGCCTGCTCTCCCACTCAGTGAATGCAGCTGTCAACCCAAAGCCCCAGCAAGCAGGGAGGATTTCAGATTCAATGAGCTGTATTAATAACACTCCTCAAAGAAGTGTAGCTCAGGTCTCCCCCAAAATTCGAGACCTGTCTTGTTAGCAAAATAAATTAGCTAAAGTCACATAATCCATCGACACAGTTTCTAGTGTTTTCAAGGTTTCCCCATTTAGATTCCTTGAAGCGGTCACGTGTTTGTGCAGTTTCCTTTGTATTGGGAAGCCCACAATTCATGTTAACTTTTCGTTGTGTTCATCACTGAAAACAAGACTTCTGGCACATGTTTAGTAACAGACAAAACCTTGAATATTTGTACTCTGATGTTTAAGACAAGCCTTGATTCATTTATGGCTGTACTCCTACTAAGCACAGTCGCTTTGTACCATACTCCCCACTCTTGTATGATCTGAATTATTGTATGCATGTGTGCAAAGAGCAGTGCCTCTTGAAATGCAAGACAGTGGAAGGAAGTTTGTATATCTTACACTGTGCCACTGAGATCACATTATCAGCAACTTAGTGAAATGTACATACAATATGCCCCTAAGCATGTTTACAAATGTGTTTTGTGTATAGACTATGTGCATGAATGCAGGTCAGAAATATTCGACAGTGGCACAGAGGGCACACAAACAATAATAGCTCAGAGCAGTTCACTGAGACAGTGCAGTACCACCAGGCGGCATTAATCCATTTTCATACCCGTTTACTCATTTTCAGGGTCACAGGAGTGCTTGAACCTATCCTAAGGAAGGTAGGAAAACATGTTAGAAAGGCTGGTTGTTGTGTTCCAGGCTAATGCATAATGCGAGAAACAAATTCAAACCTATGGGCAATTTTTAAATCTACCATTCACCTGATATGGGTATGGTGGGACGAGAGATTCAAATTTTGCTGTGAGCTGACATCATTAACCACAGGGCTACAGAGTCTGACTACACATTATCCCTTCTTTTATTACAACTAAGATGAGGTCTGCTGTGGGAGGAATTATGGTGCAGGAGGATAGAAGTCTGCCCTGACAGGTACACCTCAGGGTGCACCTCAGGGGTCTGACACAGAAGTTTTAGGAGCTCTGAAGCTTCATCAGCTCAGTTTAAAGGTGTCGGCAGGGTGAGGTCTTTTAGGTAGATAGACACCGTGCAGTTTTACTACAAGAAATCTTAGGGAATTTAACAAATATAAACGTGTAACTGAGCATACATGTGGTACTATATATAATATTCTACTTTATTCATCTAATTCATTATATGTTATAGTATAAAATCCAGTCTGTAATCATTTGCAATAATATACTTCATAAGTACAACCTGATTATTTGTACACTGTATTGTGCACAAAAACTGTACACAAACACACAGTTTGAATGGTGGAGCTGCTGCAAAACTCAGGTCTGTGGGATGGACATTGAATGTGTGAGCTTTTGAAATTGTACTCTCTCTATCTTAGTCCCTTGTGTGTGACTGTGCATACATGTGAGTGCATGTTTTTCTTTCTTTCTTTCTTTTTTCGCTTTTGCAAGTGGTGATCTATTACTCTGTCACCTCTTTCACATGGTGTTCAACAGCAACAGAAACACTGGAGAAAATTACTTCATCCTCTGGAAGACAATACTACCTCATTCCTCCGAATGTCTGTCTCTCTCTCCTTTGATCCCTCAGTCGTACTGTTATAGTCTCCTGTAATATATGGTCTGTATCTTTATCAGTACCTGCCTCTCTGCCTTTTTGGATCACTTCTGCTCATCCTATTTTCTGTCTATGACTCAATTTTCCCTCCTGCTGTTTCTCTGTTTTCACCTCTGCAGCTCACTCTGCACTTTAAACATACTCTGTTTCTGAGTCCACAAAGGCTGTGGTGATGTTTTGAATGAGGAATGATCAAGGTAGCAGCTCACTGCTTTTACATAATTGTAACATTCTCAGTTTGTTTCCTTTTTCTAAGTCTCTTCTGTCACATTCTCTATCTCGCTCTTTTTTACACAAACACAAAAGACCATTTACCTTGATATGTTAGAGTGATTAGGATCAACCCTCTCACTTCACTAGCCCCAGGCTGACTGACCTTGGTTCCCCATTGTCATGCAAAGTGAATGCATCAGTTAAAATAGAGAAATGTTGAGTTACACAGACTTTGGATGTTAACGTAAAAGAGTGTTCTGGTTGTTTTGCATTTATTGCAAATTTTCCTCTTAAACCGAAAGATTAGATTAATATATTTTATACCTACTAAAACCCAGAAATCTACAGATGCTATTTCATCATTCATTTTGCAATAATTGTAATAATATCATTGAGAGTAAGACAGTAAGACCATACTCTTATGAACCTTCACTTTTTGTTCATGTTTGCATATGAGTGAACAAAATAGAGTATTATTTGCAGGGTGTACTGTTCAATGGTCCTCCCCCCAGTCATATAACTTTATTGTTAACAGCTGTACAAAATATAATGAAATGGCTGCTCCTTTAGATATTCACTGAACAGGCAACCCTCCATTTTACAAATTCTATTTATATGAAACTAAACTGCAACAGCAAATATGGTTTGAAGGAAATGTGACTCCAGCCAAATTATGTTTTCTGTAATCACAACATATTTTTAAGTGACATGGGCTATTTGGAAAGTTTCAAATAACTCTGAACCAAGTACAAAAATGTTCACAACATCGTATGTGTTTTTCACTATATTTGATTTGTAATCTTGCACCACAATATCTAATAGTAATCCATTATTAAACTTTTCTTATCATTGTGTTTAGGCACTCGATTATACAAAGATGGTAATCTAATACAGAGAGGTTAACTTCAATTTCAGCTGCAGCATATTTAACTACAGTATATTTAACAAAAATCACAATATTTCCCTAACCGTAACAAAAGTGCTGTTGTTGAATCAGCCTGACCCCAGATCTTGTACACACACTGCTTTTAACAAATACTTCATCCATCCAAAAAATGTTGCCATGGAATGTAACCCAGTGGTCAATGATATTTTCTACAATGCTTACTTGCTGTTGCAGTTCAGTAGCATAGATTGACTGAACAATTTTACAAAAGAATAACAACATATTTGAAACAGTGATCTAGCTTCTTCTAGGTTCTGATTTCTTTTAACAAGATTACAAGACAATCACGCCTAGTCAGGTCTATATTCGGATAATCAAAAACTTCCATGTAATAGAATTGTTTGGATGAGGAATTTTCCAGTCAATTGGAAAAAAATAGAACTGTGCTATTTTAATTGGGACATTTTATCACCCTAGTGTCCCAGATCTGTTTTAGGGGGTGTCCTGTGGGTATATGAGCTGCATTTTTCAGCCTTGTTACAAGTCCTGTTACTGCCTTTTGAATGAGCTGCTTAGAACCTTTATAGCTAAAGCAAGAAGAAATTCCTGGAAAGGAAATATTTTATCCAAATCTCACAAAAATAAGAAAGAAATTTGCCTTTAACAAAGTTCTTAATCTAATAAAACAACACTAAATCTGCTTGTAGTACTAGTAGTTCTAGTACTTAACCTTTAAACCTCAAATTGGAGTTTCAAATGAGGGTCATTGTTCAGATGATTATACTGCTCGTTAGTATCAGCCAAAGATTTATTTACAATGAATGAGCCTCAGCAGGTGCATACAGTATAATTTGTTATGATAAAACAGTGATAAGAGACTGTCATTATGAATAGCTAGTTAGATGGGAAAATCAGAAAATCTTGTTCAGTCTGAACAGTGCCATGTGACCTCCTTTCTCACGGTGTGAAATTGGTTTCAATAGCGTTTTGATTGCACTCTCTACTTTAATAATGGCTCATTTTCAGTCGTGCGTTCATGCCCTTTTGCCAGTGTTGTGCAAACACTGCTCAAAGGGGAAGGATTCCTTTATTCATTATTATATTACTGTGTATGTATATTACTTATAATCCCTCTTTGCTCATTTTTTTGACACTGTCCTGTAGCTGATGCAAAGTTCAATTGTGAATCGTAATTTCGCATGAGAGTGGAACCACCATATTATGAAATGGTTAGTAATGCCCTGAGAATGGATCTGGTCTTTAGGGGCTCTTGCCTGCCATGACTTAATTCACAAATAAATACCAACACAGTGCCTTGTGATAGCTCATTTACATGCAACGTATTGTTTTTCCATTTTGCTGCCTTTCCTCCCACCTTTGTGTCATTCTAACTGGGCAGGGCACAAAAATACCAAGTGAATAGAAAAGTGTATACCAGGTTGATGTAAATGCCAACGTGTCACAACACAGACAGAAATGACAGACTCAAGTCCCAGAGTTACTCCTACTTGTTGAAGTCTTGTGATATATGAATAATAAAAGAAATGGACTTTAACTCGTAATTACTCTATTTGCATAGAAGGAAATGGATGAATGAATTAAATTGACTTAATAGGTGAAATTATTAATGGATAATGGCTTTCACCTAGATCTAATTATTAGGACTGTTTGATGGAAAAAAAGGAATCTCTAATAGGATTTTGGTCAAATATCCTTTCAGATGGTAACTAGAATTATCCCTTAGAATGTGAAATACTTTTTCCCCTCGAAGTCAACTTTAAGATTCGTTGCTGTCACACTGAAGCCTCATCTCTTTTTGAATTATTTCTTTTCAACAGAACATTTGATTCATCTTCTACTACACAAAACAGACCAAACAGTGCACTGATTTACAGTGAATGAGCTTTACTAACACATGTTCTTGGTTCATATGACTCTTTTGAAATTATACATTTTGTTCTTGTTCCAAGATTTTAGGGATTTGCCAAGTTTAGCTGTGGTGTGTATCTGTGTGTTTTTGTATATTTGTGTGCACACATGAGCAACAGTCTTTTCTCTCTATAGTATTTTTTTTCACACAATAGCAGCCCATTCAAATCCAATTAAAGCAGGACAGAGAGCTTCACAACATCATCCATTCATCTGTCATTCATCCCACCCCCACCCTATCTCGCTCTTTCTCTGCTGGCTGTGGATGACTGGGTGGTAACTGGGTGGGTGAGCTGTAACTATTTGCTTGTTTTATCTGTCTCTCTTTTCCTTTTACACTTCATGTTGTGACTTGGCACCTCGGGGTGAATATGTTTTACTTTGGCATGCTTTCAAGGTGTCTGTTTGACTAGAACAGAACGTGAGTGCGTCGGTGTTTGTGAATTTGTGTGGATTGTGTAATGTCATACTTTAATTTGTGTGTTGGACATTGCTTAGTTTCAATCTGCTTAATTACTGTAGAATTTATAAGATTTACATAAAAAAAATAAAAGGTTTGTTCCGCTCTACAGCAATATATATGCTACCAGTCAAAAGTTTTGACACACATTCCCTTTAATTGAATAAAGCTTTTTGACTGGTAGTCTATAGGGGTATTCATACTGTGTATGTATTGTGTCCGCCTATGAAGCATTTATAACTTATTTATAAAATGCTATTTTTTTCAAAACTTTAAATAACTACTAACTAGGGCCTTTTATTTAATTACTACTCTAAGTCTGCTTAATAATTTTTTTATGGAGCTTTCAAACATTTACTCTAAACACCTATCATCTTTGATATTGATCATTTGCATGTAGAAAGAATTGATATTTGCTTTATACCACATTGTCACATTAGTATGAACAAATCATCACAGTCCTTACTTATTAATAAAATATAGTGATAATAAACTATTTACTAAGCATTATAAACTATTTAAAATATACACACAAAGTATTTCTAAATAAATAAATAATAAATACTAAACCAGGTTAGGTTATTTGGTGTAGGAGTGAATGTCAGTGCTTGTCTGTGTCTGCGTGTCAGCTTGTGATGAACTGGTGATCTGTCCCAGGGTCTGTCTATGGATGAACAATATATATCAACGCTCAGAATCAATCAGAAGAAATCAGTGGCAAGCTTGAGGGTGTGTGTCATTCATGGCTGCTCTGCATGTTGTAGCAAAGACCTAGCAGCAAATTCTGGACCTACCGCTAAGCAGCAATGTTAACATGGCAGCTGCAGGGTTTCCCTTTTGGCAGTGCAGGCATTGGTCCTTTCCAGAACTGCTACACTATCACCAGCAAACAGGAGAATGACCCAATGCCAAATGTCACCCGTCAGCCATCATTTCTTGGAATGACAAACACCTTTGAGGGCCAAAGCTACACCATCCAATAGGGTTAGTTACATTACCATATTACACACAGACAATTTGGGGAAATGAATTAGGCAGCAACAGTAATAATGATGCAAATGTAATCAAAAACATCCCCGGTGAAGCCGACCTGATAGATTTGCTTGAGCAGCAGAAAGGTAAACTGTTGACTGTAGAATAACTTAGCTGAATGAGTAAATGTGCTGCAACCTGTATTTTGAACATAGTTTGTTTTGTGCTATGTAAGCTGACTGACAGACCCAGCAGGTGTGATCGCAAGGCAAACCTGTACACTTCAAGTCTGACTCAGTGTCATGGCAACAAGTATAGTTGAGACAAATTTACATGTTTCTTTTTTTTTTTTATTCCTTGTGCCAGTAGATTATTCACAGTGTGTTCTGGGTAACGTGTGAATGTTACTATAATTGTGAAGTGGACATTTTTGGTTGACAGGAAATCCTGTCAAGTACAGCTAAACTGAGATGTATGGTCATGCTGATCTTCGAAGATCTGCGAAATTCCTGTTTTACTGTTCCCATATAAAGGCTGAAACATCACTGTTGTTTCTGGGATTTAGCCATCATTTATGACTCCATCTTACTCCATCTTCTACTTACTCACCCTTTCTGTCATTACAGCTGTAGTTAATTAAATGCAGCTATAATTATCTTGTAATTTTCTATTGCCGACATGCATTTATCTTGAATATAGAGAGGCTTCAAAGTCATTATTTATATGGATTTACTTTACACATTAGCGGCTAGTATGCTGAAATAAAAGTGTTACAGATTTAAAATATATGTCAGGTTTGATTTGTATATGTTACCATCTGGCTGCTTGGTAAGCATTTATTTCATGGAGTGTGTTTCGACAGTTGGGTTGATATAAGTGTGTGTGTGTGCGCGCTAGGGGGGCACTGCAGGGAGCACTGTTTCCATTAATGTCTGTGCTAAGATGCAACTCAGCTTTCTGAATTATGTAAATGAGGTGCTGTAAATTCATGACAGAATCAATGGCTTTCATTTTTATCAAATCAATCAGTCCTCCACCAGTCCACAAACTCCACACACTGCAGGATACACACACATACACACACACACACACACAAACACATTGCAGAGCCTTTTATTAATCCTGCCAAGACAGGCCTTAGAATAATGAGTTTTGGACTGATGTGTATATAGCCATAAATATAATTTTTGCTTTTAACCATCGGCTGATTCATGATAATGTGTGTGTGTGTGTGTGTGTGTGTGTGTGTGTGTGTGAGGGTGTGTGTGTGAGGGTGTGTGTGTGTCTGTGTGTGTGTGTGTCTGTCTGTGTGTGTGTGAGAGAGAAAAGAGGAGTAGTAATAGTAGGGCCTTTGTGATGAGTCAACTATTGGGACGTTACCAAATGGATCCTAGCCTGATATCCTATAAGTCCTGAAAAATGAAGAGTCTGAGTATTTTACTACTGTACTGCATTGATACTCACACTTACTTGCATTCGCTCTCATAGTATGAAATTATTCCCTTTATCGCTAAAGTGCTATGGCTGTGACATTTTGGAAAACTTTTTTTTCCTGGTTTATGGATAAAAAGAAAACCAACCTACAACTTGGTTTTCAGTTTACCTCTGGTTGCCATCTTGACAGCTGCTGAAAGCCATGAAAGAGTAAGGGAGTCCAAGTGGAGCTGATGAAGGATTAGACAGCTGAGATATGTGTTAAGACACCACATCATACCATTTTAGATGTTAGGTACCTCACTCATGCTGAGCATAAACCCACACATTTATCACCAAAGATAGAACTTGTGATTACATTCATCTCTTGCTCATATTTTCAAAGCTTTGTGTACATGCAAATGACAAAAATGTATAGAAATCATTCAGTTCTACTATTGTTGTGCTTCCTGTTTGGGTCCAGGATCTACAGCTGTCCGCTTCAGTCTGCTTGCCTCTTCTGTGCCACCACATCCCATTCTTTCACAAGTCACATCAATATCACATTCCCACTTCCTTCCTATATCAAATAAAGTCTAGTAGGGGGTTTTCAGCACAACCTTGGTCTGCCATTGAAGGCTCACTTCAGTTGTCTGTCTCATCATGTTACATGCATATTGCATTTCACCTCACATCGTATCTTTCTCTATTTTATGTCAGTCTTAACATTATGTCAAACTTGAAGCTGCAAATTCTGACTCTTATCCCCTTTCTTGCTTGTCATTTGTATTGTTAAGCATTTCAATTCAGTTGCTACATCACCTTTTGACAAACCAGGATGCACTGGTGTACAGTCAGTGCAAGTGTACATTAATGGCACATTTTTTTGTAATGTCAGTGTCATAATTCAGTAGTTTACGTCACATTTGTTGTGATGGAAAAGCAAAACAGCTTACCCGCATGTTATCATGGTGGCTCATTAGTCTAGGGCTGTTCTCGCTTTGGTTGTGAGTGTTCTTGGGTTCAAATCCCAGATGACCCCACTGGTTGGTCTTTGACTGATGCACATGTGAAGTAGTGCAGCAGAAGCTCAGTTGAATTACATGGCAAAGTGCCTCAATTGTCTGTCTCAGAAAGATCCAGTCACCAGCTTCTCATCTTGTTGTTGGATGTGGCTTAACAAACTACTAACATTTCTTTATAGAGGAAACTGAATCATTCCTCCTGTTAATATAATATATGCTAAATATACAGTACTATATTTTCCACTGGATTGACAGGCACAGTCTTCTTGTACTGTCATCTTCTGAAATAATTTAATGGCATCGACTTCTTATCTTGGTGGAGAGAAGCACACTAATTTGCATTTTCTTTTGCACAATTATTTGAAATGCACTAAATGTTTGTGCTAGATTTGAGGTGAAAACCTGACTCTTTTTAAGATTAGTGAGATCATGTTGCTTTCAGGGCTTTCAGTTGTGTCTTGTGGCCAGAGGGAGTTGCTCACTTGTCATGGAGATGCTTCACAAAGGACAAGCAGATGGAGCTTGTGCTAAGCCAATTCTTTATATTGTTAAGTTGTTGCTTCCCAAGTCGAGATTGAGCCCAAATAAGAAACCGTTTTGTTGTTTGGTTTTGTTGGAGTTCAAACATGTTCCGTAAAGTCCGTATATTTACTGAATATTTATGTAATGCACTAATTTGTGTGCACTGTGGGTGAATTGGTAGGTGTGGATGTTTTGCTTTCACTTACTCACTGCACACAGGTGTGTGTGTGTGTGTGTGTGTGTGTGTGTGTGTGTAGGGGTGTGGTGTATGTGAAAGTGCTGTTGGGGGTGCAATCTTTTCCCATCTCCTGGTTTAGAAAAGATGTTGGCATGACAACATGACACTTGGGAAGGATAGACATAGAGGGAAAAGAGGAAAACAGTGCTCTCCATAAATAGACAACTGGAGGTTTTATGCTTGGATTTGTTTGTGATCTCAACTAAAAAGGGGGAAAAAGTTAATAATTGAGTAAAATATTACATTATAAAATCTGGTTCAAAATTAACATAAAATAAAATAAACTCAACATAAAACCAAATATGTTTTTTATATTTCACTTTCAACTAAAATGTCACATTACACAAACATTACAAAAAGCATCCTGTGTCTCACTAAAGAAAGCAGCATGTTTTTCTGTATATGGATGTATGAGATTTTTTTTTTTTTTCTGCGTATGTGTATAATTGACAAATTGGTTTAATGCATTGTCTGTCTACAGTTCATAAGAGGCTAAGCTAAGATCTGCAGTCATTATGAAGCATTAAGGTCATTCAATATGGCTGGCATATTGATCCCGTCTATCTGTCATTCCCTCATATAATATTTATGAAGAGGCAGCGTACTTCATTTCCCCATAACCACAGATACCAGCACAGATATGTTAAACACTCTTGTGTGACCAAAACCATAATGCTGTATCTGTATCTATACCTAAAATTAGAGGCAAGGAAAATTTTCTGCATTTTGCATTTGTCCAGAAATAATGGTAGACTGTGTTGTTGTTTATAAAACAGAATGAACAAACCTGTTTCATGAAGGCATTTCCTAGAAAATCAACCATAAAGAGGAGATAAAATAATAAATGAAAAGGAATATACATTGCAAAAGAGAAGTCAAAAAAGTGGGGCTGTTATCACCTGAATTATTAATCAAGATAATTCAACTCCCAATGACAAGAATATCTATCTCTGTGCTCCTCTGCACACACACATGCATGTGCGTGCACACATGCACGCACGCACGCACGCACTCGCACACACTCACACACACACACACACACACACACATTCTTCTTGCATATGCACAAGACACTTTTATCTTGCCTACTCGACAGTTATCTCTTTAAAATGGGTCAAGACAAAATGAAAATCGAGAAATTTCTCATTGCGTGAAAGAGATAGACAAGAAGAGCAAGGGGTACACGGGGGAAGGAAGAGAGATAGGTCGGGGCTGGAGGGGAGGGACGGGGGGGGAGAGAAAAAGTTGTTTGATAAGAAAAGTTCCCTTCAAAACTCACAAGCTTGCAAAGGGAAGTTACCTCATTTGTAGATTCAGTGTAAATTCCAGCATGTGCATTGTGCACACGTGGGTGGTTGTATGTTTGTGGGTACAGCCTCGCTTGTGTTTTGCACAGAAACAATGAAGACTTCCTAAAATACACAAATTGAACAGTGCCATTCACTAGTCAAACTGATATTTTCAGCATTGTTGTTTTTTTTTTTTTTTTTTTTCTTTTTTGCCTCTTCGTTACCAAGACAACAGACACATAAAACTAATGTTTTGTTCAACTCTTATTTGCCTCTGGCTTCTTTTTCTCCTAGGTCAAAATGTGTGAGAACATCCAGTATAAAGTTATTTTATGCTAATGATTCAATATCTTTTTTTAAACATAGAGGAGGCAGAGCAAGATGTCAGTGAGCATAGGCAGGAGTAGGGAAACCATGTGAGAGACCATGAGAGGAAGCATGGGGGGAGGATGAGGGGAGCATCGTGGCTAACACCCACCGTAACAAATTCGAGACAGAAGAGAGATCGTGGTGACAGTATGGTCTAATAAAACCCACAGTTGGTTTATCTGCACATTATTTTCTTCTCTAATTGGTGCATTTATCCAAAATACAAATCAGAACTGTTTAATAATGCTGATGCTGGTAACCTGCTGTATGTTAACACAGTTATTAACATTCATCAAGGTGTCACACAAACAAGCCATTCCCATATGTACTAACCACTTTTCTTTGCAGTGCATGCTTCTTGTCAGTGCTTTGTCAGTCCTCTATTGCCTTTGGCTTTATAATAATTACATTTAGGATTTGTGGAGATGCAAATAGAATCAGGTTGAAATGGCTGCATCACAATGAGAGCTGACACACCATGACACTTTATCAAAATTTGGCTATATTGAACTTTAAAGGACAAACAGCTTCTGCGCACTTTGTGGAAACATTTTTTTTTTTTTTTTTTTTTTGAAATTGTCAGGCTTTTAACTTTTATTAAGGCACACTACACACTTCAAGGTGGAACCAGAACCATGACGACATTGTTTTGATAAATTGTGTGCCTTCTGTAATGTCTGTGTGCCAGCATGCTTTTGAGTCTTCCTGCATCTGTTTGGTTCCTCTACATAAGGGTTTTTTTTTTTTAACCACTGCCTACAAAACATGCGCCTGGGGTGTAATATGATGGTGTATGTCATACGATGTACCTATGTCTTCTACATATCTGTCAGGCGTGACTGCTGGAGGAAAGATGTGAGAAGCAGTAATGAATGAGAACACAAGCACAGATTGTCAGCTATCACGTTAAACAGATACAGCAAGATATTTATATAGAGTTTACACTTAGTAAAACGCAGGATGTCTTAACTACAAATTAGATTCAGCATGAGGAACTGATTTTCATAATTCAGTAACTAGCAGGACCAATTTAGATTTGTAATACCCTTACTGTTCGACTTTATTTTTTTCTATCTTTCACACCTTTTGAAATGTAGAGAATATTTATATAGATGTCCATACTGCAGTGCTCTTGTATTTGCATCCTTTTGGTACAAATACAAACACATCATTTTACATTTGATTTCCACTTCTTTTTACTGTGATAGATATGAGAGAATAATGGCTGGATTAATTTGTTTGGGGCCTAAAGGCAAAACATATATTGTTGGGACCCCAACCTCAGATATGTGCAAAACCCTGTATTGCAGTTATAGTGACTTTTACTTGTCTTCCTGCGGTGGCAATATAATGACCATCATGTAGGAGTCTGTGTGTCAGTCAGAGGACACTCAAAATGTCAACCGGTTCCTGCTATTTATGGCATTAAACATGTGCAGCCTTATAGCAACATTATTAATACTCTGCTGCTACAGGAAATGCTAAATATCATAAGGGCATTCATTTTAATGTTTGCTTTAATATAAAGTATGTCTTTTTCCTATGTTTCCTGCTAAATAAAAATATAATTTAATAAACATGTACAATCAAATGTACATACTTTACTGTTTCTTCCATTCTCACATATTTTTTTTGTCAGGTAACAACATGATAATTTTTGCATATATGCAGTATATGTTATATTTTCTACAGGGTTGTGCAGCCTTTGAATGTGCTAAAACATTCATAATACTGTAATAAAAATTGTCATGTTCTTTTTTTTTTTTTGCCTTTTGGTGTTTTCATTTAAATGTGTTTAATAGTTTCAAATTCATTATTTTTAGCCCCTCATCCATAGTAATCCTGCAGCATGGATTTGCAGGATAAAACAGAATGGACCATGTGGAAATGTTTAATAAGAAATCCACTGGGATTTCTGCACAGTATGTGAATGAATGGAAATCATCTGCCATGCATCATGAGCTGTGCTGTTGAATTCTTGAAAGGTATTTCAAACAATTATGTTGAGATCATAAATAATATAGAATGTTTAAGGGATATAAAAAAAACATAACTGGAAATATATAAGGACAGACAGTAGATTTTTTTCAAGCCTCAGGCTTTTTTTATAACCAGCCACAACACTAAAATACAATTTCAACACTTACATGCATAATTCAGCAATATTTTTGCTTTATTATGCAGCATTTAATGTATACTAAACATTCTGGAGTACGTACAACTACATAATTTATATTTAGCAGCAATAGGTTTGATGAGGTTTTCAGGATAGCTAAACTCCAGTTACTTTGTGCGAACGGATCTAATGAATGTCACATTTGTAATATAAAATATGACAATAAAATGAATATTTTTAAATGGAATATGGGAAATATGGGAGAGTGGCTGCACAGCTACTTCTGGCCGACACCCATGATTAATCGAGCAATTTCAGCTGTTCGTTTATCTAATGACTTTAAGCGCAGAGGTCATAAAAATGGAAGAAGGAAGCAACAAGTAACAAGAGTTTTCTGCATTTAGCATAACTTTAAATTGAGACTGAAGCTGGAATAATATACATATCTAATTACTAAGTGCTGCTGGGTCAAACAGTTACCATCCCGTGCCCTAATACAGATAAACTGCACTAATGATGCAGGCACAAGATGAAGGTAATCAACTAAAACCAACTAATATAATACATGTAATATCACCATAATATGTACATGCACAGCGCTCTTAGCCTTAGAGGAGATAAAGTATAAAGGCAATAGGAAAAAACAGATGACTTAAGCTGGATGAATGGCATATTTTAGCCGTGTGTGTTTGCAATCTGTTGCTGTTTTAAAGCTGTAGAATATATAAATGTCAGCAGACGTTGGGGCTTTATTTTCACAGGTGAGGAAAAGCAAATCAGCTTTTTGTGTTTGTGATTAAACTGATATTTTTATAATATAGAAATTGCAGTATATATAAATTACATAAGGGGTGGTGCTGTGGTTCCAGGTTCAGATCCCGTTCAACCCTGGACCCTTTCTGTGAGGAGTTAGCATGTTCTCTTTATTCTTGCATGGATTTTCCCTGGGTACTCCAGCTTCCCTCGACTGTCCATTGATAATACATGCAGGTTGGGGTTAGGCTAATTGGTGACTCCAAATTGCCTGTAGGGGTGAATGTGATTGTCTGTCTCTGTGTGTCAGCCTTGTGATAGACTGGTGATCTGTAAAAGCTGTGCCCCACCTCTCATTGTCAGCCTGGATTGGCTCCAGGAAAAATGGATGGATAAAAATTATATATATAGTATATTTATATACAGGGATACACTTTTCAATGTTAAAAATGATCTTGTGACTCTTGGTAACAACACTCTTAATTTGCTTTTCTTGCATCTTTTTTTCAGTGGAGCTTGGCTTGAAACAGTTGTAGGGTGAATAATGGAAGATTTGGCGATTTTCCATGAACATGCAGTTTTATGGTATAGACTATCACGCCCCCAAAGAAGAAAGAAGAAATAGAGTATAGGTTCCCTTAAAACCCGTTTCTGATATCTGACAGTGGTCGGCTGTCAGGCCACTATTAGTGAGTTTCTGTCACCTCATTTAGTGCAGTTTCTCCTTATTTTTTTTGCCTCTCCCTAGACGAATGTCTGACAACAACATTCTTCTCAGATGTAGCTATAAAACGTCTGTGGTGAGCTAAAATCATGCGAACAGCCAACACTGCTCTGCTTATGGTTTGTAAATCTGCACTGTAGGCCTTCTGCTTTCTCTTTCGTGATTGACAAATATAAATTATTGCCACTTGCTGGTATGGACAGTTGCATGCTAGTAAATGCTAGTTGGTTGTCAGCTGAAGTCTTTGCACTGTGTTCAAGTGTCACTTTTTCATGTATAGAGCAAGAATTTTGCTTTCGGAAAGCTTCAGTAAAGATGTAATTCAAGTCATTTTTTTTTCTAAACCTTTAAAGTCATCCTTAATTGATAATTACTATGAACAAGCTACGTTTTGAACTATTTTTTACTGAAATATAAATTTTATGCTTCTATGTAAACGGACCAGAAGCAGCTTCAGGTTGTTAAAGGACGACGTGGTACGAGAAACGTTTGATCTCTGCACCTGTAGAACTGTATAGCACCATAATTCAATTCAGGTGGGCTCATGTGATGCTTTTTCACTGATGTACAGCATAATTGGCTTTTACTTGAGATCAATGCCTCTGTTCATGAGGTGGGTGATGATGTATTCGTCTGGTGAGTGTGTGTGTGTGTGAGTTGCTATAGCTGCTCTAGTATACTTTACTCTAATCAGCTCAGCTCTACACTGCTCCTCTCTATTGTCCGTTATAGATTTTCTTCCACTCAACTTCAGCTCTACGCTGCTTTAATGTTTCACTCCTCTACATTTTTGCCCTGTTTTTTTAAAGGAATGCAGGAATTTGTAATCACCTCTTTGGAAGGTAAATGAAACATCCATCCATCCATTATCTATACTCGCTTAGTCCTCTTTAGGGTCACAGGGATCTGCTGGAGCCTATCCCAGTTCTCGTTGGGTGAAAGGCAGGGGTACACCCTGGAGAGGTCTCCAGTCCATCACAGGGCAAAACAGACAATAGAGACACCACACACACTCACACTCACTCCTATGGGCAATTTAGACTCACCAATCAACCTAGGGCATGTTTTTGGACTGTGGGAGGAAATCAGAGTAACCAGAGAAAACCCACACAAGCACAGGTAGAACATGCAAACTCCACACTGAAAGGCCCCTGCCTAGTTTCGAACCAGGAACCCTCTACTAAGCAATTATTATACTCTCTTCTACTCGCCTCTCTTACATTTCACAGCTAACGCAGCTATCTATTACTTTGCTGTTGTGTCAGATTTGTACATGTTCTGTCAGTTGATAAGTTGCCGTAGCAATCATTAAATTGTGTTTAAGCCTTACGCAACTAGGCTTTGGCAAAGTGAAGACATTTTGGCCAGTCATTTTTTCAGACTTCTGTTTAGGGGGTTAACACTTGGTATAGGGTTAGAGTTAGAGTTGAGGTTAGGCACTTAGTTGTGATGATTAAGGTTAGGGTAAGTATCTAGGGAATGCATTGTCAAATGCCCTCACAGAGATAGAAGTATAAATGTATGTGTGCCACAAAGACAGAAAAATTATGTAATTAACCGGCTGCCACTAAACACTGCTGACTTGTCACAACTTCTGACCAGCTCAGTGGAAAGTGGCTTTCAGACACAAATGCTCACACACACACACACGAAGGCATGCCAGTAGGCCAGTGGACACAGATACACACACTGGACTTATGCGAGCTTATGACACACACTTCATTTGCGCTCTGACAGCTCAGTACATGTTCTAGAAAGAAGAATTGACAGTTCAAGGTGATGTCTACCTCCAATCAATCCAGTGTTGGGCTGTGTGATGTGAGCTCTGTGCACAGGCCTTCTGCGTTTGTGCGAGTGTGTTTGTGAGCACATATGCGTATGTCTCCCTTTTTGTAGTGTTGGTCTATGTAGGGGGTAGCTGACAGGTGTCCCTTCTTCTTAGCCATGCAATTTATCACCCCATTGGTGGTAGGGACCTTTGCCTGAGTCCAAATGTCCATGGGATGAAATGCTCTCTCTCTCAGTCTCTCTCTCTTTCACTAAACGTCTAAACAACAACTAAAATAAACAATGATCAAATAATTCAAAACTAGTGTTAGAAATGTGTTACTGTTTAATACTCTGTTTAAACATAGCCTCATTGATAATGTTCCTGTTTAGCTTTCTTTCTCTCTCTCTCTTGCTCTCTCATTATCCATGCACTGTCAATGGCAACTAATATCTTCCAACCAGAAAAAAAGTCATGGCATGCTAAGCCGCTATGGAGATTTTAAATCTTTTGTTCTTTCTTGCTTTATAATAAAAAGTATTTCAGGGCTCAGTATGAGCCAGCTGTCAGAAATAAACCGTGGCTATCAATATCACTCCCCAGATATCATTATTTTAGTTCTTTTCAATTAATTATGAGAGCGTGGTGAGACGGTACTTTAGATCTCATTTCAGGGCCTAAATTGGTTTGTGAGCATAAAAACCTTTATTGCGTATGCCCTGCAGCAAACACACACACATACACACACACACTTACGCACATACACACAAAAATGGTGTGAAGAGTGAGTTTGGATATGGAAGTTAAATGTATAATTTTGTATCTGGAGTTCACAATATTTTGCAAGATATCGACCTGCTTATCATCCTTTATTGGAGGTAAAAATCTCTCACTCAGATACTTTGTTCCACTGGATGATTTTTTTTTCTATTAAAATGCGCATTCCTTCACTCTCTCCTTGGTAACAGTAGCTTTCTCTGTGGGGAGCCCCTTGCCACCCCACCCACCCCATACCCCTACACCCCTCCTATTCTTTTCATCCATTGCTGCTGTACCAAATCAGCTGGGGGTGAGGGCTTTAGGGAGCGTGGGGGGTGAGCTGGAGGGTTATGAGGGAAGCATGAACCATGGTGAACAAAACAAGCATAAAGACAGGCCTTAAAGTTGAGATACAGATCCAATTTCTTGTTTTTTTTATTTATTTTTATTTTTTTTATCCTCTCTTCTATTTCTATCGCTCTGGCCTTGCTGTCTTCATCTGCCCCATCTCTCTCTTCTCTATCTCTCTCCTTGGCAGTGGACGGAAGGAGTCAGCGTGATAAATAGGTGGTGTCCGGTGTGCTTCTCCTCTCTTGTCGTTCTTTCTCTCCTTCTCTTCCTCTCTCCTCCTCTCTGGTCTCGGCTCACCGCACTCCCAGCCCAACAGCATGTTCATTCCTGTCAGCAAAAAGAGAATCACTGGAACATCCAGCTCTATGCACACACACACATACACGCACACACACACACTTTTACATTTGTGCACACACTCATATGGTATATTAATGTGTAAAATGTATTCTAAGATTCACAGAATGCCACAGTTGCACACTGAGCTGACAGTACATGAACAAACTCACACTCACAGCCAGAGTCTATTAGTGTTCACAAAGCACACAGTCTGGATGAATTAACGTCAGTGATCACTAGCATCAACAACATGAAGTATGTACTTATTTATACAGGGTCTTTCTAGCATGTGTGGATGCGGGTATATGTTTCGATTATTTGGTTAGTGGGAGAAAATCCCAATTAAAGAAAGAAAGACAGAATGGAAGAGGGAACAAGCAGAAGGAAGCCTGTAGTCTTAGTAGCAGAATGTGGTCAATACCTACCTCAGTCATGATGGATAGTGGCCCTGGAGTTAAAGCTGAATGTAGCTTTATTCCTGCTACCCTCTAGTGACATGTGTCCTCCCAGAAAGCCATTATCAAAGTAAATGTCTGTATCTCAAGCACCACCATATATTTAAGCCTATAAGAGTTCTGAATAGTGCTCCGTCATTCCAAATGTCTTAAAACGACCACCTGTCCAGTCTTATAAGTATATCTGAAATTGAAGCAGCATACACTCTACATCCAGGCTTATAATAACAAAGCCTTCCATGCCAGTTCGCCCTCTCAGTACAGTGTTGGTATAATGCACTTCCTTTGACCCCTTGCTACGTAAGTGAGTGTGTTACTGAAGCTTTATTAAGGAACAATTGGTATAAGCATCCCCTCAATGCTGCCATGCATCACCTGTTGTATAATTGAAGAGGCTGAGAGCCTGTTAATGGTCCTCTGCTTGACCCTGGGCCTGTATTTGCATTGTTTTTAGCTTAGCACATGGCTAATAGCTAGCCTGAAGGCACACCGGCCTCGCAAAGGATCGAACACCAATTTCCTCCACGCCAAGGGCAAGCTTACCACATCATTTGAAACACAAGAGTAAAGGTGCATGCCTGCACACAAACTCTGCCACCAGTTCTCTGTATTTCCTCTTGCAACATGGAGTGTCATGCACACATGGACAATAACACACTGTATAACTGAACCTATGTGGCCTGGGGGTGTGTTGAATAGGAACAGTGAAAGGTGCTATTTATTTAGCTGATAAGAGTGAACCTGTTAGTAGAGGGGCTGTGAAGGAGAGGCACTAATACCCCAGGAGAACTGGCTCTTTCCCTAATCCAGGAAGGTTCTTTTAAAGAGGTCACAGAGTGAAGAGGAAAGACAGCATGCTACAGAAGAAAATTGAGCCTAAATGGAACACACTAGTGCACAGACTTGCTCCACACTCCCCACCATTTTTCTGAACATGTCTTTAAATTGGGTTGTAAAAATGTGTATCTCTTTGGTTTATATGAAAATCCAATCTGCAACGAGGAGGGGGTGAGCAACAAAGCAAGTGATAAAAACAAATAAATCAAGTTAGTTGCTGGATTTATTTTCCGATCACAGAGAGCAGTGAGTAATAAAAACTGTATTACACCAATGATAAGCTTTGCTTGCATTTTTCATTTACATGCATAGCATTTGCCTGTGTGTGTGCCAAGTATTATTTACACAGTGGTGAGTGAAACCTCTTTACATACGCTCACATTGTGGGGATTTAGGTTTGGGTAAAGGTAAGGGTTAGGATAGTTAAACAAGTCATGGTTCTGGTTAACTTTAGGGGAAGGTCTTCAGGAGATGAATCTAAGTCAATGTCCCCATAAGGACCAAAAACAAATGTGTGTGCATGTGTGTGAGAGAGACAGAGAGGGAGAATATATTTGTGCCAGACAGTTGCCTTCGTCAGCAACAACAGTATTTGTGTGTGTGTGCATGTGGCAGAAATGTGAGTTTCTATTCACCTAACAGATGTACAATGTCATAACCAATACACAATAAAAGCCCACTGGGTTCCATTTAACAACTCAGAAATATCTACTATGGTATATGTGCAGATATAAACAATGTTATAGTTCCATCCCTGGCCCACTGCTGTCCTTATGCTACATCTATACTTCACTCTCTTTATGGTACTTATTATTGGAAAGTCAACACACATAAAAGACTCAGTGTGATTAGAGAAGCCAAGCCATTGTTTCGGAGTGTCATTTGGCAGGTGTACTGAGGAGGATATTGGGAAAAGGGCAGCAAAATTGCCTCAAATCGAAAAACTATACAGGAAATAATTTACTTGGACTGTATGTCTCTAGGCACTCAACATTTAGAATGGGCCCTGCTACTTTAATTGAAAGGGAAAGAGAGACAGGGAAAGAGAGAGAAAAGCTGTTACAAACAAGAGCATGATTTATGAAATCTATCCCTCTGTTCGTCAGAGCAAGCTCATTATGTATGCACAACAGTGAGGGGGTGAGAAGACGGATGAGTCGTCCCGGTGGCGGCGGAAGAGGGATGGCGGCGCTAAACTCCGCCGGTAATCAACTGGTGAAATTAAACATCAAAAAAAAAAAAAAAGGAATGATTGTGTGCGGCAAAGCGATTTGTCTGCAATTAGCGACCAGTCGCATAACTCACACACAGGCACACATAAACACATTCACGCTTAATGGAACAAGACGTGGCACTGGGTGTGTATTTCTGTGTGTATGCAGAAATACAGCGCAGGATAACCATAAAAACAGTTTAATAAACTTGAGAGACATTAACAGGACCTAGGGCAATTGGTGAACAGCTACTTCATTTGTCAACGGCCCTTATTGAACACTTTCTGAGAGGTAGTCGCTTGTATTTATAGCCTTGTCTCTGTCATTTGTTCATGCTATTTTAGTGAGAGAGAGGGGGATATGAGAGGCCATGGATGAGAAAGAAATTATTTTGTATACTTGGTATTTAAATATGTTGAATTTTTTTCCAGTAATGTAGCATCAAAAACAGTATAAGGAACTTACAACGTTCCATGATTAAACATAGCCTAATGCAATTTACTTTCTCACATTTGGTATCTATTAGACCCAGTACCCACAATGCACTTAATATAAAGGCATTTCAGCGTTTTCTGCAAAAGAAATGAGACAAGGAATAGGTACGGAAGCCTCTTGAGTGCTGTTTGGAGGTGAATTTCATTTTCTGAATGTTGCCAGTGTAATTCATCAGTGTATTGTAGCAAGTACTGTTTATCTCAGCAGGGGTGTCACATGGCTAACACCCAATGTCAATGCTGAGAGTGTAGCAAGATTGCAAAGATCTTCACCAGTCCTTTCTGAAGGTAACAAGCTGTTCTCACATTTCTTGCCGTCTGTCTAAATGAATTCCCTGTGTATCACAGGATTACTAGTTGTCTGAGATTAAGCCTATGATTTTCCAAATTTTTATCTTACTTTACAGTTGAGTACTTGCAGCTGCAGATATTTACTGCTGCACTGTGCAGATGTGGTCACAGGTTAGAGAGCTTGGTTGCTCATGTAAGGTGTATAATTATGTGTGTCAATCTATGCAAGAATAGTATTTGATTATGTTTTGAAACAGGCAATTTTTCAGCATGTAACTGATTTAAGTGTTTTGAGTTTTCACCTACGTCTTTTCCTCCTGGCCTTTTCCTCCATCTCCTTTTTGTCTCAGCATTTTTAGATCTGTTTTCACTATTTCCACCATTATAGAACAATGAGAACTAGAAATTAAAGGCCCGGTCCCACCAAAATGTGCCACAGTGGTATTCCTTCCCACATCTTTCCAGAAGATTTGGTTTTATCTGCTGAGCCATTTATTTAAACAGTAGGAATCTGGGAACATGCTAGGACTAACCAATCACAAAAGATTCCTGAGAATCTTTCCATGTACTCCCTGCTGGGATTTTTTTCTGGGGATGTTTGGGGAGGTTTGAAAGAGCTGTCTGAGCTAATGAGCTTGTTTTCTAAAAGGTAAGAAGCAGTTAGTGGGGTTTTAATGTGAAAAATATTTGCTATTTACTAGGATGATTTGATTTTACCACCAAATTTAGCAGTTTTAAACACTGCTGTAACTGGGTCTTAATCTATATTTTTTTATAAACTATAATAGAAAATCGCATCTCTGACCAGAGTGCATGACTGGTCACAAACTTCAGAGATTAAGATCTAAAGCTTAGTCCCCCAGTATGAGTCAACTCAAAAGACTAGTTGTTAATTTAGTAGAACAAAATAAATAGTCTTTTTATCTGACATCTAAAATCTGTTTTCCTGGTTTTCCTCTATTTTTTTGAAAAGAAGTTTGCTTCAGTGCAACTCACTAGGGGGCTGAGCTAGGGTTGCATTCAGGGGGCATGAGCTTCAAATGATTTGTGTGAATTGCTCACTGATCACATGTTGGCCTTTTCACCTAATGCCACGAAGCAGGAGAAATGGGGTTGACCCTAACCCTGCTTTTTTTGCACCATGCAAAGGAAACGGAAACTGAAATGATTCACATGGCTTGATGGGGTTCATCAGATCACACAAACCTAAGGGCCAAATACAGAATCCACTGTTGGACAGTGCCCACCCCATCTCGATCTCTGTCACAGTCTTCAACATATCTTTTCCTTTTGACCTCTGACCTTTCATTTCTGAGTTTCTCCAAACCAATCTGTCCTTCCATCTCGTCATGGTCTCTCTCAATCCTGCCACACTACTGACCTTTCGGTTTCATTCTTCCTCCATTTCTCTACCTCTCCACTCATCCTGGACTGGGCTGTAATTCAGCCTGTTTCAGGGCCAGTTAGGCAGCCAGCGGAGTTAATCTGTCTTTTCAGGTCATAAATCACAGCTTGGCATCTCCCTCTCTATCTCTATATCTTTTTCGTTTCTCTCTCCCTTCCGTACTCTACATGCTGCATGGATGTAGACCATATTTTGAAGTGATTGCATCTGACATTCGATGCTGGTGTTCTTCGCATGCGTATTTGTGTGCGCAAGTGTGAATTTGTGTGTGGTTATCAGTGCCTTTAACACCTAACAGATAGGGAGTGAAACTGTATGCTCTGGAAGTGCCACAGCCAATAAGAAGAGATTGTTGAAACGTCAAGACCAATAAGAAGTGATGCTCCTCTTTGTGGTGCAGTTTGGATCTGTGTCAGTGCAGGTGTGTGTGTGCGCATGTGTGTGTGTGTCTCAAACTTTTAAAAAAAAAAAAAAAAAAAACAACAAAAATGGGACACACACTAGAAACAAATGGGCTCTTGTGGCTGGAAATTCATTCATAAGACGAGCAAAAGGATTGAACTTTCAGATGCAGTAAAGCATGTGTGTGTGTGTGTGTGTGTGTGTGTGTTCATGCATGTGTGTGCATTCTGAGGTATCTACAGCCAGACAGGTGCATGGGAAATTGTTGGCCCCTGCAACAGACAAAACCACATCAAGAACTAGAAAGGCGGAAATGATGGGGGGAGAAGAATAAGAAAGAAGGGGAAGGACAGAAAACAGCTTAGCGTAGCAGGAGGTAAGAAAGAAAAAAGGGAGAATGAGGGAAGAGAGTAAACATGAATAGCAGAAAGGCGGGAGTGGGAAAACGGGTGAATGAATGTGTTGTGGATCTATTGTGCCCAGCTTCTGAATGGAGTATTAAGAAGCTAAGTGGTGAGTGGTGATTTACAGCTCTGAGGCTATATCAGCTGAAGTGGGCAAACAATACCCTTTCATAAGTAATATTCAGCAACTAGAAGAACCATATAGGTCTCTGCTATTCTGGGCATGAAGTGGGGTGAAGAAGAGGAAGACACTCCAGCAGAGAGGTAGCAGGGAGAGTGAGAGGAAAAACTGATGAGAGGCAGACCCAGAAAGAAGAAGAAAGTGAGTAATGAACAAGCAGGGAAATGCTGTTCATCGAGTTTTAGGGTTATGAGTTAGTTTATTGTTTGGGTGAGGTTATAGGATAAGTTACTGTAAAGTCTCCACAAGAAAGGAAAACAAAAATGTGTGTGTATAGAGGTAATATTGTAATCCCCAAGTTCTCTCTGCTGGTTGCCAGTTTGCAGGGTCCCAGAGATTAGCTTCCCTTCTCCCACTGAGCTTTGAGCTACACCCAGCACCTTAAAGCAATTCCCAACCACTCCAAATGTAAGGACGTATGGTAAACCAACCACTACTTGATGCTGCATCAACATCGGCACCAATGTTGAAGTTTCTAATTGCTAAATATCTTTCCAATCACTTTTTTTCTGTCAGTGTCTCACATTCTCTCTCTGTGAGAAATGTTGAGATGCCAGTCATTATGAGCAGAGATGCCCAGCATGGGAACCTTGAACGCAGACCTATCTACGGCATTAGAGCAACAAGCTCTGTGACGAATGGGAGAAAATAGAGGAGTCGCGCTGTGTATGTGTGTGTGAGCGTGGGTGTGCATCCACAGCTACACGTTTGCCATTCTGATTTGTTGAGAAAGATGGAGATTCGGTCGACCATTCTGACTCTATTGCTCTGCAGAATGCTGATAAACAACCCCCCCCAAACATACACACACACACACGCACACACACACACACACACACACACACACAAAACCATTCACCTAATCAACAACTGCATTTTATACTGCACTGCCCATTCTGCTGTGCATATAGATTGCGAGGAAGATAGTCTGTTAGAAGGGCTCTGTGGAAGCGTCACGGGAAAAGGAAAAGCACCCACACTCTTTCACGTGCACTGTGAAAAGCAACATAACACACAAATGCTGCAGGAGCAACAGTTGGCCCTAGCTTGCCTCCCCAAACCCACAGGACCTCCTTTCAAAGACTCCAGAGACTTCAGCCTCCCTCCTAATGCTCCTCCATCCCTTTCCAATTCATCCTCTCCTCTGTTCAGTTCCTCCCCTTCTTCTGCCCTTCCCACCCCAGAGAGTTTTCAGTTCTGACAGAACAGTTAATCATACACTCTCTGCAGGTCTCATCCTACATGTCTGTGCGCATGTGCAAATGTGTGTGTGTGTGTATTTGTGTGCACATCCATGTGTCCAGATCTATTTCACCTCTATTTTTCACTCTTCCTCATCTGTCCTTTGTCTCTGTATGTTTCCAATGTGAATATTAAAGACACAAACAAGTACATAAAAAATACCGTTATTAATATTTAATGCAGGTTTAGTGATAATATAATAACGTTTTTAGTAGAAAACTCCCTCCAGCTCTTTTTAAAGAGTATGGACATTATGGGATTGTGTAAGCCATAACATAGCCACCAAATAAACACATCAGAGGCTTTTGATTCAGTCTCTAGTATGGATATATTGGGTACAATTCCATCACGCAACTAGTTAATGTCATTTGACTCCCCCTGCCTCGTAAGCTCCCAAATCTATCAGGTTTTGCAACACAGGCTTTTTTGTTGTCTCTAGCCGAAGTTGAGACACTCTACAGAGGACATCATGCAGCTACTTTCACAGACATAGTAGTACACCCCCTCATGAAATAACTGATTTTAGAAATAAAATGTCTTGAACTCTGATCTGCTGAGGCTGCTGTTGGTGAAGGAGCAGTTACTTCATTATCTGCTGTGGTTGATTTCTCCTTCCAAGACTAATATAAGTTTAAATCTAAAAATCTGTTTCCACACATTGTTGCATTCTCATGGTGAGAGGTCTCCAGCAAAGATAACCAAGTTGTTATGGAAGGCTGTGTGGAAGCCTATGGTTTATTCCATTCAGCCATTACAAGATTTGGAAACCATCTCAGCTGGTGAAGTGTGAACCTACTGGGCTTATGCTTGATTTTGATGTCTGAAACTACAAATGTGCGAAATGTTTTGCTTGCAGTTTGCTGGCTCACGGTGCATTCACACATACGGATTCAAAAGCCTTGGCCAGTGACAGCTGCCATTCATTGTGAATGAAACCTGGCTTTGCAGAACCTACGCCCCCACGGAACTCAACAGATTTGACGAGTGCCCGGCTACACTACAGGGGAAAGTAAAGGAATGCTCAACTATATGCAAATGTCTTCCGACGCAGTGTAAGTGACAGCCAGATTACAGCAATCATGATCATCTTGTTTGAAACCCTGCAAAATAGGATGGACCCATGCCACTGGGACTGGGATCTTTACCAGCACAGATATAGAACCAAAATGCCAATCAGACTCAAGAGCTTTGGAGTTATTGTGATTTTATTAGAAAAACTTGAAAAATAACTCCACAGACTGAAATTATAAACAAGCTGTGCAATAGTAGATGGACTACAGCATGTCCGTACATATGTAGCAGTATGCAGCATATGTCAGGAAACGACTGTCCAGTCGAAACAGAGAATGCAAATTCCGTGCTTACCACAACACGCCTTTAGAAATACAGTCACTGAAGGCCAGGTGCAGTCAGCGACTTTGTATGTGTGAATGCACCGTCAGTCTTAAGTGTTTTTTATTGGCTCTGCTTGCCAGAACAGAAGCAACCTGACAAGTCACGATTATCCAGTTTACTCAGTAGCATAGTACAGCATCTCCAGCCATGGCTGTCGTGCTGACTTATGTGGTTTATGCTCCCTCCAGTGTACACCACCTTTAAGAAGCAATAGGAAAAAAACAGTGTTTGAGCCACTGAAGATCTGTGTGAAAATGTAAAATAATTGCAACACTTCTTTTTCTTGTACAGCGGTGGGAGTACAAACCACACAAGTCAGCGCAACAGCCATGCCTGAAGACGCCATACTATGGTACTGATTTAACTGGATAATCGTGACTTGTCAGGTTGCTTCTGTTCTGGCAGACAAAGCAAATAAAAACCACTTAAGACTGATAGTGCATTTACACATACATATAGTAAGTCTCTTTAGCAAAATAAGACTTGGATACACTGCATACCCATCCACCATGCTGACCTTCACTCCAATACTTTCCGCCTCAAAGCGTGCTCTTTTTTGTGCTTTGGCACTGAACATTGGCATTGACAGTAAATTATGAGGTGCTGAATAGTCCAATATGAACATAATTCTTGGGATACTGGCATTTATAGTGTCAAGTTTCTCTATTGTATTGCTTTGACTGGGTACATGTATTACTCAGGTAAAATAAAACATGCAGATACACTGAGAGTATCATGAGATGCAAACATCACCGACAGTTACGTTATTTCAGAAGCCATAAACATTTCTACATACTCAACCCACTGCTGCTATCTCATTTTTGGTTGTGGATTGAGTTTTAGGATTAGTTTTGTTCCCTGGAGTCATCACCTACTGGCACTGCTCCCTCACCACAGCTTCAACACACCCAGACCAGCAGCGAATGCACTGCAGATCCAACGTATGCAGTGCTCGATGCATTTCCCTGTTGCCTTTTCTTACACTGCATTCATTTCTTCACCTGTTACTTCTGCAGAACATTCTGTGTATTGCTGCTGTGAGCTGCAGTTTGCAATATTATTTGGTATAATTTGTCTGATTTGCTTCCCTTTACCTCAATCCATTACTACAACTGTGCTACTAATACATTCACCTGCACATAATTATATATTATTACCTGTTTTTAACTTTCTATTTCATTTTATGTTTGTTTTAATTATAATAATTTGTCATTATTTTTGATTTGATTTAATTATATGTTATCTTATAGATTTGCTTTTTCTAATTAATTCAGATTGTAGCAGTTCTTAAATATTGTGGAAACCTGTGTAACATCAGTCCAGTGTGGGAAAACATATATTAAAAATGATTATTATTAAGTATCCTAAAACAGCCCAAGACATAGAGCATACCTAATTAGAGCTGTACTGGTAAATGTGAGCTTTGTTTGGTCACTTATCGTGAGTTATTGAGTTTTTTTTCCCATTGAAGTTGGAAATGGAATTTGGTAATGTAGATGAAGAAAACTCAATGAATCCGAGACATTTAACATGTGGAAGAAGATTTGTATTACTATTTGCTAAAGTTTATTACATCACTAACATGTAATATACTTTCTATTCACATTATCCTGTTGCTGTAGAAAAATAAGTGTATGAATCACATCATCCATATTCTCCTTCATGCTGATAAGATACTGTATACTGACGGATATATACACACAGATTTTCTCACACATACATCATGCGTGCATTGAAGTGTGGGTGTGAGTGAATATCACTAGTCAGCAATTTTAAGGTGTGACAATTTCACTAGCTTTCTAGGATATTTTTAATTTTCTATTAAACATCATTTACACTCACATTATTATGGAGGGAAGCCACACCTATGCTTATGGACACACACAGTATATGCACCATCTCTCCCTGTCAAAGAGGAACTCACCAAGTTCACACCATTTGACTGCCCATGTGATGCTCATCCATGTCCTCCATTTCATTAGACAAGAAGCTGAGTGAGCTATTCTGGGAGGGAACGGTAACTCTTTGTTGGTTGCTCTGCTAAGGGGACGTCTCCAATAGCAACTGTGACCTATGGCCTCCCCCCCCGTGTTGTCCATCTCTCATACTTGTGTGGTGTGCATTTTCACTGGTTCACCCTTGTGTGTGTGCAGCCTTTGAGTGTGTATCTCTGTTTTGCATGTGCGTTTGTGCGTGAACAGACGAAACAGGATGCAATCTGTCACTCACAGATCTATAACAGTGGCACACAGCGAGGGATGAACACGTTAGTGTCAGTTGCAGATGAGAGAGAGGAGCAGAGGAGAGGAGTGATGTGACTGTTATCGATCCTGCCTGGTAATTACAGCGCGATTTATTACCAGAGAGGGGGGGAGACAGAGAGAGAAGGTATCATATTTAGTTTGGGGTTGTAAGTCAGGTTTTTGGCGAGAGTGAACAAGGTCAGAGAGAGACAGAGACAGATCACTTTACCCCTCCTTCTCTTGAGTGCGGTGTGATCTGATCACTGTTGTGCTTTCTGAAATCGTCCCCCGTCCTTTCTCTCCCCACTCTTTTTTTTTTTTTTTTTTAAATCCTCACATGACTATGCTCATACTACCCAACACAAGCAGACCCGTGTTTGTTTACTCTTGCATACATTTAGGCTTTCCATGTATGGTGCCTTTTTGCCTGTCAGAAGCATCACTTGTAATCAGTGCTGAGATAAAGTGTTGATATGATATGAAATGAAGGTGTGCTGTCTTGCTCGAGCAACAAGCCTGCCAGTTTATAAAAGTGAGGCTTATAAAAGTGTGGGAGTCTTGGGTTGTTTACAGAGATGTGTGGGTGTTAAGCATGATCTTGTGGGTATGTGTGCACATTTATGTGTGTTTCTGTTTGTGTGGAGGCAATATTGTTCCTGAATATGTCAAAAAACTATGTTCTTATTGGCGAACCACATCCTGTCTTTCAATGAGTCACACAGAAAAACATACGCATACCAAAACACAGTACTATGATCCTACTCACACACAGGTTTGATTGAACTGTAGATACACAGTGTTGTTTTTCTTTCCTGACCACTAGCTGCTCGTAACCCAGTTGCAGTTCTTTCCTAAATACTTTTGATCCTATTACATTAACACATCTAACAATCATAGATCATTATTTTTTATTTTTTGTTTCACTTTTTGTTTTCATAATCAAGTAAAAAGAATATTGTTCCTTTCTTTAGACATTTTCATACACTTTCACTGTGGATAAAAATGAAAATCTAAGTGGCAATAAAAATACCTTGTTTCTGCTAATATTCTAAATATGTATACAGTCAGACTTGAAAAACAAAAAACAAAAAACACACACACACAAAGTCGACAGAAAGTTAATAACTTTAACTGAAAAACAGTAGAATGCAAAATTACAATATATCCACTAATATATATAATATGTAATTTGATCTACGATGGACTGGTGACCTGTCCAGGGTGTACCCCTGCCTTTCACCCAAAGAGAGCTGGGATAGGCTCCAGCAGATCCCTGTGAACCTAATTAGGAATAAGTGGGTATGGATAATGAATGAATGGAATTTGATACCAGTTTTACTCTTACTCTTATCTTTTCAGTTGAATTCTGTGTTATATCAAATCAAACTGGGGGACTATTATCTAAGCAAAACCATTTATATTAATCAGAGTATAGTTTAATAGTGTATGTTTCTATGGTAATATAGTAACTGGCAACTTTCCAGTAATATATTGATTTGGGTCTAGTTATTGTATACACTTTGTAGACCCAAGGATGGAAGATCTCTTTCTTTTTCTGTGCATGTGTTCACACGCACACGCACATGTGTGTGCTGTCATGCACGCGCTTATCAATCTGTAAGCGCTGTATTGATTGGCCAAAAGATATTTCCTCTAATGTGCTTGAGGACAAGGAGTGCGGGGGAACAGCTTTCATTTAGCCTTCAAGCTCTTAAGAGAACATCTATCTATCAACATTTCCAGGCATGGGGAGGGGTCAGGAGCAAGTAGGTGGTTCGATCGCTCACACAAACACACAGAAGAAGGAGCAGGAATCGTTAAAATAGCAACAGCATCAAGCGGCCAACACACCTTAGCAGAGCTCGAGCATGTTGTTGTTTACACTGTGGGAGGCAAAGAGCTGGAACATCTCAGAGAGCTGCTAGTTTGAGCAATAGATCCTGTGCTTTGTGGAAACAGCCAGGAGAGGAGAGTATCATTATTAGTGCCAGGGCTCAGGGTCTAGTATGTGTTCAGTGCAAGTACCCAACAATCTGTCCAGTGTTTTGTTTGTTTTTAATTAGGGGCGTATAGCGTGAACATTGTATGCCTCCTGCTCTGACTGCTGGGATGATGTGATGTATCGTGATGATAATGACTTTCTCTGTTTTTACACTCGAACTCCATTTGCTCTCTTCAGGCCTCGCACAGGACTAGAAACTCGCAGAGCCACCACTTAGCTCTCAGCAGGGAAAGAGAAGAGGGGAAATCAGTCGCTCCTCCTCTCTTATCTCTCACTTAACAAAAGCCTGTGATGAAGACAACAAGCATTCTCCCTCTCTCCTTCTCCTTCTCTCTCTTGCTCTCTCTCATTTGTCTCTTGTTCTCCTCTGTTTAACAGTCAGTCTGCTAGTTGAACATGGCAGCTCTGACACTTTTCACATCTCTAGTCCTTTGTTGTGCGTGTGAGTGACTGCTTCCTTGTGTGTGTTACCGTGTATAGCATAGGCTTGTGTATGTTCCCTGCGTCTCCTCGCCTGTGTGTCAGTGTGTGAGCGTGCATGTGTGTGTTGGAGTGGACATACGCTTCTGTTTGTGTGCGTGAATTTTTCGTTCTCAGCTTCCTCAGCGGTTATTGTTTTCTTCTTTGCTGCAATGAGCATCTCTGTAATTCCAGTAAACACACATACATAGCAAACACATACACATTGTTGCCTACACTATATCCTATGCGCAGCTGTCTAGTTTTCATTTTGGGCTTATTGTCTCCAACTAGAACCATAGCAGAAGTGGTTCTTAGCTTGTAATGTGAAGGAAATGGGTGAACAGCCTCTCTAATTACACTTCACCCACTGACACTAATTTACATACAAACACAATCGTGCTCCAATCCAAAACCTTAATTATCTCTGGATACCATTCTGTAGGGCATGATATTCTGACTATTATATTTCATTCAAGCTCTGTTCCTCAGAACCACTGCACTGCTTAGTCATTATACTAACTGGGAGCCACAAATAGGAACTCGACTAGTAAGTATATGACCCAAGTATGTCTAAATTTCTTAAACCAAAGCAAGGGGTAAGTTGAAGGAGCATAGTAGCATTATGAAAACAGGTCGTTTCTCAAGGGTCTGTGTTCATTATGTGACTTCATTATGTGTGTGAATGCATGTGTGTGTGTGTTTGGGGCCTATACGTGCTTAAAGATGCATGTAGCCCACCATCAGCCCCAGCAGCACCCTTGAAGCTGACAGCACAACTGTGTCTTTCTGTTTTCTTCACACTTTCTGACTTGTGTTCTCTCTCACACACACACTAAATAAGCTCTATTGTAAGGCCATTACAATGTGAAAGAGGGGCCCACCAGCTCCATTGAAATGCGTGTGAGTGAGTGTATGTCAGTGCAAATAGGTTAGGGAGATTGATGAACTAGTGGGGGGGGGGGGGGGAAAGACACCTAATCAAGTTAAAAACACTGTATGATTGACATTCTGAGCCTGGTTGATTGACATTCTACAGAAGAAGGCATAATGAGGCTGAATGGAGTGCTCCATGGATCTATATGAGCGTTTTGAATACTGAATGTCAGGAATGGTCTTATTAATTCTCATGATTTATACCATTCGTGGTTAAGGGAACAGTGCATTTTCTTCAGTAGCTGCAAACATGTCTTGTCTAAGTGTTTCACCACCTTTTCCCTCCTTTCATCCTTAAGCACTACAACTTGTGCAAGGAGCGAGGGAGAATCAGCAAGGCGCGCCATTAACTTGCACCAGCGCGTGTCCATGTATGACATCTCTCATCCGACTAACATCAACTAACGGGCCGTGAGCTTTTACCGGGCCCGTGATCGCTGATGTCCAAGAAAAGGGCTGTTTGTGCCAATCAAACAGAGCCCCCTCCCCTTCTTTTCCCTACTATCTCCCCCTCTCCCTCTCTCTGTCTCTCTCTCTTTCTCCCTCTCTCTCCCCCTGGATTGTCTCCACTTGTGTAGGCGCCCGTAAACCGGCGCATTTACGCACGGCCGTCAGTCGTTAACTGTCACACCGATATCGGTGCTTCTCCGTCTACTCGTTCTGCGTAATCGCTACTTTCAAGAGCAGAGAAAAGGGTGGAGGGGGGACAAGTTGGCATAGTGGGAGAAAGGAGACGACGGCGAGGGGGGACGGGAGGAAGAGAAAGAGAAGACTGATGAAAGGGGGAGGAGAGTGGATCATTCCGCCTGGCCGCCCCTGCTGCTCTAGTGGAGGGTAGAGAGAGAGGGAGAGAGAGAGAGAGAGAGAGAGAGAGAGAGAGAGGGAGAGAGAGGGAGAGAGAGGTGGAGGGGAGATGGCAAAACGCTTCAGCATCCAAAACACACGGGAGTGGTGCGCCACCGAGATCGGAGCCCCGGATCCACCCGAAGCATCATCACATTCACCACATTCCCGTCACGCCTCCTCCCCGCACGGCAGCGCCTCAGCCTCGGCTAGAGGTAAGTGGGAGAGTCGGCGCTTGTTCTTCAACGTAAACTTAAAAGACTGCAGGAAGCGGGAAGGAAAACTCTCGGGTATTATCTAATATCAGTTTGAATTAATCTTTCTTCTTGTTAGCGGTCAAGGATGTTTATGCTGTGGTTGGCTTTCTTTTCCTTAACGTGTTCCACCGGAGATTTAACAACACAAACGCGATACCAGATGTGGGCTGACTTTTTCCTCCAGTTTCCCAGTGTTTATTGTGTTGTGCTTGTGTTTTAACACAAACGTAACTTAGTTGTTCATGTTTAAAACTGTACGCTTTCTCTGGCCTTAAAAAAAAATGACTAGAAGTATAAATCACAACTGACAAAACGCCTGATATTTGCGTCTTTTTTCTGTGCTTCAGAAACTTTTGTTCCTGTAGCCTTTTACGCAATGCATAAAACAACACTGACTGGCAATGCATTTTCAGTTCTTTGTCATATTGCATGATTTATTATACCACCGGGGTTTTATATATATATATTTTAAACAGGCGAAAAAAAAAAACTTCCACGTGATGTCGCTTGTTAATCTAATTCCAGCGCCCTCCTGTGGCTCCTACTAGTGTGACACAGACATACCTGTAGTAACAGGTTCAACCAGCACTCACCTACAACTGAGATTTAGTCATAATTAGTTTTTTGGGGTTTTTTTCCTGCTTTTGAACAAGTTTGAATAAAAATCACTTAGTTTTTAAACACTTTCTTGGCATATGAGAACAACTTCCTCCACAGTTTTGTGTAGTAATTCTCTTTAACACCAGGGTAGGTATTTGACAGTTATTCTCAGTGGAGTACCAATTAACACAATTTTTTTTTTTTTTTGTTAAAGCAAATACTACAACTTTGTTGGAAAAGGTATAAAGTAAACTGTTAGGAGTTCATTTCCTCTCTTTCCGGTTTCATATTTAAAGATTGTGACCGGAGTCCCTCCTCTGTGACCTCTTCACGTGCGTTCTCTAAAGGCAAGGAACAAGGAGTGAAGGATGAGGAACATGAGAAAAGACTATTGATATTCAAACAGACAGAAGGAGTGAAGGGGGGGTGGGTGTAGAAAGATAGAGAGAGAGAGGGGGGAGAGTGAGGCGTAAAGAGAAAAGAGAGAGGAAAAGATGCTGTGGGATCTTTTCTTCTCCCTGGCTCCCGGCACATACATTAAGATGCTAATCCTGCTCTTTTTTGTCTCTTTCTATAATTCATTGCATTTTGTTCCTTTCTCTGCTCTTTCTCTCTGTCTCTCTTATTCTGGCACTTTTCTCTTGCTCTCCATTTCCTCTGTACTGTCATAGGCTCCCTCCAGATTAGTGCTCCTGGCAAAAGGATTCCAACTCTAATTTTGTGGTATTTCAGATGATTAGGTTCAGAAATAGGACAGAAGTGCACAGAGTTTGGCGCAATTAGAGGAATTCTCTATAGAGCTTTATGGGACTGATTAGTTGAGCTCCCAGCCACCTCCCCGCACTGCCATATTAACACACAACCAGCTGTTGTTTATTTGTGAGGATTGTCTTTTGTGTTGTGTTTGTGCTTTTTAACTGTGATGTCACTTTGTGTGTGTGTGTGTGTGTGTGCGTCTGTGTGTGTGTGCCAGAGGTTGGATAAGCCCTAAGGATCCAAGTTGTTTTCAATCAGCTCTGTAGTTACCAGCTGTGCCCTCACATTCCCCAGGGTGGCACAACCTAGGTACACACACACACACACACACACAGCCGTGAGCACACAGGCAGAGAACTAATGCATACTTTTCAACCTTGCCCAACAAATTCACTCTTTCTTCTTTTCTCCTTGTCCCCTTTTCTCTGCAGACATTAATCATCCCCCGTTCCATTTCTGCATGTGATTCTTCCGTGAGGACTGGAAGCTGCGTTTCTTCAATGAAGATCTTTGTTCCACAACATCCTGCACAGCTCCATTCTCCACCTGCCATGGTGACATAACGTATCCCTGAGTGACTTTTGTCTATTCTCACGCACACGTAGACAATATTTTAGTGCTGTCCTCGAACCCCCAAACTACTGCCAACACTGTCTAGCCTCCAGCAAACTAAAAAAGGCATCTCCTCTTCCAACGCACAAGACCTTTCTGGTTTGCGATGACGGTGGCCGTGCGATTCCGTCGCCACTTGCGTAGGCTCCTGCTCCTTCTTGCTTCCTGCTGTGTCCTCTCCCTCCTTCTCTCAGCCTATTTTCTCTTTACGAACTCCTCCCCTGCCATGCAGCTTGGACAATCTCCTGAACCTGCCTGCTCGCAGCCACTCTCCATGTCCCCGTACCGTCAGCTCCCGTACCCGTACCCACCCAACCCCCCTCACACACATGTCTACACTGACCCAGTAGTGCTGGTGCTGGTGGAGTCCCAGTACTCCCAGCTGGGTCAGGACATTGTGGCTATATTGGAGTCAGCGCACTTCCAGTTCCGTATGGAGATTGCCTCAGGGAAGGGCGATCTTCCGCCGTTGACAGAAAAGGGTCGTGGACGATATTCTCTAATCATTTATGAGAATCTGTTAAAGTATGCACATGCAGACACATGGAACAGACAGCTGTTACATCAATACTGTACTGAGTACAGAGTAGGCATCATAGGTTTCTACCGCTCCACAGAGAACTCTCCACCTCTTCTCAAACTACGAGGCCTACCGCTGGTGCTTAAGACCAACCAGGCACTTTGGGACTGTTGTGTGGTGTCTAGCTCTCCTCTACTGCACCTGACCAAACCTGGCACAGATAGAGGGGCTTTGCCTGGGGAAGAGTGGACATCCTTCTCCTCCAATCACTCCACATACCAGGCTGTGCTGCACGCACATGCCAAGGAGGGAGCTGGGGCAGGTAGCGGCGATAATCCAGGGCCCGGCTTCAGCATAGGCCATCAAGCCACTGTGGTACAGGACATGGGACTGTATGATGGGGTGAGGAGGGTGCTATTTGGCCAAGGACTGGGCTACTGGCTCCACAGACTCATCCTGGTGGATGCCATCTCCTACCTCACGGACAGGAAGCTTACTCTGGGTCTGGACCGGCACATACTGGTGGATATAGATGACATTTTTGTGGGGAAAGAAGGGACACGCATGAATGCCAAGGATGTGAAGGTATTGGGGTGATGGGTGTGTGATACTGTGCACTGGAGAGAGACAGAGAGGATGAATTCATGTTGGGTCAGTGGTATTGGATTAGATTCTTTATTCTGCTATCAGCTTGTAATAATAGCATTGGATGGCAGTGCAGTGGCGAAGATAAGGACTGTTTACTTATTGCACTGTAAGTCTGCAGATACCTCAGCATAAGATTTTACCAGGAGTGAGTGTCATAGGGTTTCAGCTCAGGCACGGGTGCACTGAAGAGGTTTTTGGGAAAGCTTCTGTCTGTGTGTAATGTCTCTGTGTGTTGTGTACTAAGTGCATATGTGTTGGGGTACAGCAAGAGGGTATTTATCTCAAATGGAGGTTTAGCCAGAAGTAAAGAGGCCATTTAAGGGAACAAAGACGTGGAGTGAAAGAGCAAAAGAGGAGGGGTGAGAGCGAGAAAGAGAGGTAGTGAATAAGCCAGTGAAAAGATGAATAGCACTTATTCCTCTTTTCCCACGTTCCTCCTCTTAGGGAACTAAAGGAGAGTCAGCCATGCAACCCGCCTCTCAAGACAGCTATTGTTTCAGCACACACGCTTGCATGAGCAAACACATACACACACACACACACACACACACACTCACATATAGACAGACATGCACCTCCATACATGTATACATAAAGAAATACAGTATTTGTCCACAGTCAAAAGCATATAGGCCTTGTTTTCTGTGGGAATGTAATATTTTTCAGGGAGAAAAAATATCTCAGGTTTGCTGAGGTGTGGAACAAGGAATTTTATTTGAAATCTGTGGTCACAATCTCCCACTGCTTCCACACTCATAGCCATCCAACCATACAGGGGAGAGAAATTCAGTTTCTTTTGGATTTCATGTCTGCGTGTATGTATGTGTGAGATTCATGCCGCTTTGTGATGATGAGCCAAGAGGCACCTACCATGTCTCACCTCAAACACAGTGCACACATATATCACTGTCACTGATTAGAACGTCACTTTCTCTCTGTGGATGACACCTGTCCTGTCAGGCTCTGAAAATAAATAAATAAATAAAAAAGCTCAGCCACCTGTCCGTGGCCGGAACTTGAGGAGCAGATGAGAGGAATAGGGAGGCTGAGAAAACAGTGGGTGAGTGCAGTGGGTGGTGAAGTGCTGAGGAATTCCGCCCTTGAATATAAAAAAGATGCTTGTATCTGAAAAGGATAAAAGAGTGCATATTCACACATGGTCACACACACACGCACACACAGTCACACACATCTTTAGCACATGCACATTTACAAAATGAGCACACAAGTGCTCTCTAGTTGGAGTTTTCATTTTCAGTCTTCCTGACTCTTCAGCTTTGTAGAATAAATATACATGAGGATGAACCACTGCCATAACAGAAGGACAGGGAGATGGGGATGGAGGAAAAGGTAGAGAGAGGGATAGAGAGAGGGGCAGAAAAAAAGAGTGATGCGATTTGAAATACTCACGCTCCTGCATTTCTACTCTTCTTTCTCCTTCAGGATAGTTGACAATCAAACAGAGGAAGAGAAGGGGAAAAAAGTAGGGGAAGGGTTGGAGGTAGAGAGGAAGCGAGGGGAAGGTGGAGCATGGTGCCGAGGGGAGAACCTAGCAGCTAACTTTGCCATTTCAGAGAAACAAAATGCTGAAGGGAAATGTGGAAGCAGGGTAGGGTTGGGGGGAAGGGTGTGCAGAAGCAGAAACATGGTGATTTGTAGCAGCCCTCCCTTTAGCGATAGAAAGCTACAGGTAGAGCTGTCAGATTAGTTTGAAAAAGACCCATATATTTTACTGATTCTCTTACTGTTTTCTTTAGGACTTTAGTTTTTATTGTGAAGCCAGTTGTATTTAATTGGTGAATCCTGTTGATTAGTTTTCAAATGGGCCATAAGCAAAGTCTTTCAGTTGAAAAGCTGTTAGAAGGATGACTCATATTAGATGACTGCATGTCCAGCAATCATCTAGCTTGGGGTGAAGGTGACAGATGAATAGAGGTTGCTTCATTTCATTAAATAGATGAATGCTCGTGGAATTCAAGGAATTATTGAATCATGAAAGCAAGGTGCTTTCACAAAGTAAAGCTGAGGTTTAAAACTGTCTCATTCAGATGAGAACAGACTGAAAGGTGGTGACATTACAGAACAGGTGTATCTCAAAAAATTGCAATCTGGGCGTGATGAATGTACAATGGGCGCATCAAGACATCTCTGAATATTTTATCTTCATTTTATAAATATTCTAAGTGTTATTCTGAATATTCTAGCACGGCGGGATGTTTTTTCAAGAAGAAAATAGCGGTTACAAGACGCCACAGCACAAACACATCGCAGCAAATAATCGTGAATAACAAACTGTGAAAATGTAAGTCTCTCTCATCCCTGTTGCTTCAGAAACAGCTCATGTGTAACACTGCATCAACATATGTAACAGGATGTGTTATTGACCAATTAGAACAGGGCATTTGCAG
The DNA here is from genome assembly GCF_900324485.2 of Mastacembelus armatus. Taxonomy (NCBI): domain Eukaryota; kingdom Metazoa; phylum Chordata; class Actinopteri; order Synbranchiformes; family Mastacembelidae; genus Mastacembelus; species Mastacembelus armatus. Next base: position 9,885,378 of record NC_046633.1, on the reverse strand, counting down.
TGCCAGTGTTAGACATCTCTCTTCTTACCTCAGCCAACATTCAGTCTGCTGTGCTTCTCCCCAAGACAAGAAGAAAGAAGAGTGAGGCAGAGGGAGAGACCAATTAAAATGCCACCCTCCTTCTCTCTGCACTCTTCATTAGTCTCACCACATGAGTTCATCTGGTGACAAACAATACCTACACCCCCTCCTGTCTGCACACACACTCCGACACACAGCTGTATTTCGTCTATTAAAATGATTCACAGGGAGGCACCCCACCGATGACATTTCTCAAAATGAGGGATGATGCCAGTCAAAAACTCCTATCAGTGATACGCGCGTGCCGGCGCTTGTGTTTTTTAATTCATGCATGTAGGTTTTTTTTTTTTTCCTCTCCTCTGCCTTGGAGTGGTCATTAGAGACTATTCTGATTGCCATCTTCAGATCCCTCTTCTTCCCCGTTCCTCCCTTCTCCTCCACTCACCTTCCTCTTCACCACCTCCTCGACCAAGCCATTGATCACTATCTCTGGCCTATTTGTATTCCTGCCTAAACCTCCCTCCCAACTCATTCTCCCTCTTTTCCTCCCAAAGGTGCTTTCTGGACCAGTGTCAACTAAGTTTAGGGGACAGACATGCATGTGCACACACAGGCTGTATATTGACTCAGAAACCACAATCAGTGCCCTACCTCTTTACATATCTTAAAGCAGCTAGTGGATCAGTAAAAAAACAAACAAAAAAACAAACAAAACAAAACAGCTGTATCTGCTCACCTTGCAAACATTTCTTTATTGCATCCACATTCTCTGTTGTTTGTATGAACTCAAGTTAGATTGTTCAGTGATGGACTTTCATTATGCCAGAGAAAAGTCCATGTATTCTGCCTGTTGTGACAGTCACCCTGAAAAGGAATAATTGGCCACATGAGATGATTGTGTGTTTATACAGTGACATAGTGAGGCAGCTTTTTAAATTGCGTTACTTTATCTAATTTCATTTCTAATAAGCTGTAAAATGCAATTCTCCATTCAGAATGAGTATGATGCATTTTTTTTTATCATCAAATTGCGCTGAGCAATGTATAACTGACCAGAACAGATAATTGGGTAGTGGCGTTTGATATGAAGAGTTCAGCTGTTTAGATTGAAGTGCTCTTGTTTTTACTGTGGATCAATTATTTCTGTCAGTGACTTAAAATTGAAAGCAAAAAAGAAAAAGAAAAGAATTACTCAAACTGGGTAAGACTTCAATGAAGGTTTTAATGTAAGTTATTATGCTGCTGTAGTTAGAGCTAATCCTTAGACCAAAGTAAGAATGATCCATATTTACCACTTAAGTTAATAAAACCGAGCTCATTTCATATTCGTTTATTACTGTGCCAAATGCTGCTGCATAAGTAATTAAAAAAAAAAAAGACATAAACAACAAAGAAATTATTTAACAACCAGCAAATGGAAACGGGAAATGAAGACAATTATTTCTTTAAGATTTATTAGATTTTTTTAAAAGATTAATTCGATACATGCTGGCTGGTTGAAAATTAATCTTAGGTGTTAATGGCTTTTACAGTGACTAGTTTGCAGGTAGGAAAAGGGGAAACAAGAGCTGACATAGTATGGCAAAGTTGAATAGGCTATTGTTTCTATGATGCCTCCTGACATCTGCTCTTATTCGCCCCCCTGATTTGGACAAGGGAGATTATCACAGTCAGCCCTGCAGGGAAGGAGAAGGTGTTAACGCTATCAGACAGGGAAAAAATGGCTGTCACATATTTATGTATTTGGGGGAGTTCATTTTTATGCTTTCTAACATAAAATAAAGACAGACATTGTAGTGTCATTGTACGCTTTTAAGAAAGCATCTGCCAACAATAAAATTATCTTAATAACTTTTCTGATAAATTAACAATTTTCGTCAGTGCTCTTGTTTTTACTCCAAATTAAATCTGAGAATGTGGCGTTGTGCCATGAATTTTATTTCACAAAACGAGGCAGGTTTTGCGGTCACAGCAATCACTGAAACTCAGAATCCTTGAGGGGCTGCCAAGTAGAATTTAGTGTAAGCATAGCGATGCCAAAGCAATCACAAGTACCTTGGAACCATAAATGCAAGTGAATAGATGATTTTGTAAAATGCTCGCGTATAAAAAGCTACACTGACTTGAATCTGACAAGCGAGACTGGAAGTGAGACAGAGAAGGGAAGAGTAAGCAAAAGGAGGACTGGCATTAACTGGTAAAGTGGTCTCCCTGCTCATCAAATAGAGATGCCTGACCCAGTTAAATTTGCTGGTGTAGTGTTCACATTACATGCACAGGTACACACACACAGACACAGACATATGCACTCGTAGATTGATTGACAACTTTCACCTGAAGACCCCATGATATGCCTAATGTTCCAATGTCCAGTCTGTTTGGACTTAAAATCTCTCTCACATCTAAGTTTTTTTCATAATTACTTTTGTTATTTTAGATCATCTAGCAAAGCTTAAGGCTGCGAAAATAAAAGAAACAGTGCAAAGGCAAGAATGACAGAATGGGGATATGGAGGAGAGGCATTTAGTGTAAAGGGTTTGTGAAAGGCAGTGAATGCCAGCTGTCCACATGCCTGTCTCCCATCTGTTTGAACCCCAACATCTAGCTGGCACCACTTTCAGTACTTACCACACACATAAGCAGCATACACACAAACACTCACAGTGTCATTTCCACATACACAGAAACAAACTGGCATTGCTTCTGACACTAGCGGTGTAAGGCAGCTGTGGGATTGGGCACAGAAATGAGGGCTATCTCTAACAGCTAATCCCAGTGTGTGTTTACCTTCATCACTAGGATTGTCAAGATCGCTCACAGGCCACATAGCCCCACCTCCTGCTAGTCCAAATCCCTCCATTCTTTCTTCTAAAGTATCTCTTATGGCCCATTTTAAACCATCTTCAGCTTTGAGCTCAGTATCCAGTGGACAGATTGGCTCCATATTGCTTAAAGCCCCTCATTCTCACGGATCTGCTGCCGTTACCCTCAGACAAACAGCAGGAGGGGACTTCATTGTCCCTAAGAGCCAGACTTAGAGTTGTGTCATATGCTCATTGAGAGTGTTTCTGTCCAAGAAGTGTACTGCTTTATTATTGCTGGGCATAGTTTGTACCCACAGTTCTGTTTTATCCTCTATACCTTTCATAGCTCAGGCCTCTAGTTTAAGAGCAGTTAAACTGCCACAATTTACCCCGTACAGTTGTTTTCTCTGTGGTTCACTCAGGTGTTAAAAAACATCCTGTCCCCATTGCTGCGGTTGTGGTATTATGATGTGGTTGTGTTCTGAGTATTTTGACAATAAAATTCACAGGCTTTACTACTTGTTTATTGCCTATAAGACACAATTAGCAAACCAGCCTTAATCCACACATTGAGTAGCCATAATAAAATGTTGCAAAAGCAGGGAGGATAGACAGCTTTGCAAATCATAAAGGCCCTTAATCTGCCTTCATTCTCCTGAGCTGATTGTCATATAGTCATATATGTGCAGGTGTTGTGATTAGTCAGCAGTGTGGAGATGAGAAAGGAGGAAGGTTTGATAATGGCTTCTGTGTATTTTTTATGAAATATTGAATCTCCCCACTTTTTTTGGTTGGTTATCCCTTCAAGTATGGCCCTTTGGAACAGGTATAAACATTTTAAATGTCCAATGTGTTTATGCTTCATTTCCCATGAACCAGTTGTGTTTCAGCATAATTTGACCCTTATTTTACTAAAGTAGAGTATGGAGCACACAAAAGAAAAACGTACCCATAAACTAACTGCCTGTATATAAAAAAAAATGATACAATAAGAGAAAAAGCAAAGTTTTACAGTCAACCACAATTAAAAATTGATTGATGCAGGAATTATTTGAGTTATATTTACTACCAAATCTCTAGAGGAACATAAATATTGTACAAGGTTTGAAATTGTAAAAAAAAAAAAAGTAATTTAATTTTACAGTAGGCTACTTGTCAGTAGTGCCCTCCTGATTCCCTCACCGTTTCCTCTCTCTAAAACTGAAGTGGAACCAGTAAACTATAAAATGCATCTGTTAAGTGTGCCCTTTTACACAATACATATTTTGAAAGGTTTTGAATACCATTTTGCAGAGAACTGAAACTTGTTTGAGAAAACTAAACTGTCACAGTGAGCAATTTGTTCCCTGTGAAAGTTTCATAATCAGTGCTGCGGTTGCAACTAGGCAGTGTTTTGGAAACTGTTCTTGTTGGTGAGTTGTGTAAGATTTGAGATTTAGCTTCTGTACAGTTCTTTTTGATGTAAGATATGGCCACGGTCACATTGTCCCTTTCAAAACATTTTTTTTTTTTTTTGGTGTTCTGGTTTTGAATTTTTCAAAACATGACTGCCCGGAGAGATCCTTTTCAGGAATTTACAAGTGATAGAGCATCCATGATTGCAGCAGGTTTTTGTGTGACAATAGCATTGTCAAACACTTGTTTTCCCATGTCAGGTAATAGAATCTTGGTTGGTAGTTGAAAGGCTAAAACATGCTTGATCATTTTGTGTCTCACTGACAAATCAGTAAATTTTGATTTGCATTGTCTTGTGCTATGACTGCTAGATAACAGAATATAAATGAGGAACTTAAACCAACATACTGCACACTAAGACACACACGCACACCTCACAGATACCAACACCCGCGTTAATAATGCATTTTGACCAAGTGCATAGGGGAGTGTATATTAAGTTACAATGCAAAGTACTCGGCTAAAAAACTTAATCGAGTTCTTAAGTCTATGTATCTACACAATTGCTTTTGTGGGGATAGGCAAATGTGCATGTGCATATATGTGTGTCTGTGTAAGATGTAGAGGATGTCATAGCAGAGGAGACAGGGGATCAGATTAGGGAACTGTGCACATCTGTCAGCATGTGGCCATCTTCAACACCATTAGATTAGAGCTAATGAAGACACTGTGCATGTATCTTTATATTTGGGAGTTTGGGAGACACACACAGAAGGAGAGAGGATGAAAAGCCAGAGACTGCCTGGCACCGTTTTCTTGCTCTGACATCAGCTGCTCAGGTCTCGTAAAATAGGGGAACCTGGGGATCGATTAAAAGCAGCATGACAAAGATTGGTAATAGAGATATGGCACTTGGCCCAGCAGAAAGACTCAGAAAGATGCAAATTTAAATACACAGAGAATATGAGATTTTTCTAAATAAACACATTGTTTATGTGGGAGCTAATGGTGAGAAGTGCCATGATAGAAAGAAGATGGGATGGGAAAGTGCAAGGGAAAGAGCAAAGGGAGAGTTATAGAGAGAGCGTGAGCTCTCCTCCATGCTGCTTCAGCCTTCCTTTCAAATTAGAACAGCCCCGTCTCCTGAGAATGTGACATTTTCACGGAGCAAGCGAGGGAGAGATGGAGGTTCAGGGAAGTGTGCATGTGTGTGTGTCGGAGGTGTGTGGGGGTGTGCAACACAAATTGGTAAGGGGGGCAGAGAGGCGACTGCAGGTTCTCAAAAGCAGGAAGATGGAAGAATAGAGGGAGAATCAGAAAGAGAGGAGCAGAGGAGCAGCAGAGGAGGGAGGAGGTGTGTGTGTGTGTGTGTGGGGGGGGGGTCTCTTGCCAGTGTTAGGGATGGATGGAGAAAATGATGAGAAGGGAGGAGTGTATATGGGGGTTATTAGTCCACCCTCCAGAGGCTACTAATGCACTGACCTTCATTAACTCGCATTACTGTCGGTGTGTGTGACTGTGTGCGGCTGTGCGACTCTCTTTAGTTAACACTCATTACAGAGTCTTTGTTTAAAGGCCAGTAAACTAATGAAGTCATTAAATAAGTGGAGAAAATCCTGATTCAAGTATTGAAACTAGAGACTGAGGTAACTTTAAGGACAGAAACAGCCACTGGAACACACTGAGCAAAATAACTACAGACAAATCAATGAAACACATTGTAATACAAGCATGTTGGTGACTGGTGCCATTGTTAGACCACATGATTATCTACCTATCTGTGTGTCCACAGGCTCTCCTGGACACTCAGAAACAGCTGCGCTCTCAGATCTCCAACTTTACCTTCAATCTGGGCTTCTCTGGGAAGTTCTATCATACAGGTGTGTTTATGACAAATATACACAAATAAAAATAAAAAGTAAAAATAAGTGAAATTACTAAACTTTACTGCAGCAGAAATATGAAAATTAAGTTACCCCAAGACCAAAAACATGAACTTGAAGATGTTGTAGCGTAAATATGAAAAAGATTTTTCTGTATGCAGATTTTCACATTAACATTTATTGGCACAGATCTATCAGTTGAAGAACTAATGGTCCTAGAAATTAGGACCATATAATAATAACACTGATGTGATGAGATAAAGGGATATTCAGGTAGAAAACTACCTTCATCATTATTATTTATATGCCACTGTGCTGGTCTGAGATACTAAGAATAGCTTATTATTGTGTGTTTAGGTATCAGTATTCATGAAAGTATGTGTGATGAAAAAAATACAGGTTACAAAATGTGGGAAAGTAGGCCTAGCTATTTATACCTTAATCTTAGAAAGATAATAACTTTGATACTTTGCTGACTTTTTTAGTTGGGTCATTTATTTGTCTAAAATACATTTTCTATTAAAATGAAAGGCATAGGCAAAATGTATTACTTTTAAACATATGCAATGCAGTGAATCCAATGCTTTCATTTACAGTAATAAAATACTTTTAGATAAGTTACATAAGGACTGTTACACCTACAGCCAGCACCAAACACTCTGCAAATGAACTAATTAACTAAAAAAAAAGGCTTAATTTGCAGAATGGTTGTATTAGTGAATTTATCTAATCTCGCTTTAGATTTTGAGTTGCAGGAGATTATTCATACGTACATACTTTTGCAACATTCTGCCATACAATCTGAGCTTCTTTTTGTGGTTCCAAGGACAAGCTTGTCTTGATAAGTGTCTAACTGCAGAAAGAACAAAGTAGGATTTACTGGACAAGAATATAGAGATGCGATGGAACATGAGTATAATTAGAATAAATCTGATACAGAATGTACATGTTACCATAGTATCTGTTTTTGCTATGGCATCCCTTTTTATAGCACCAGGCTGCCACCGTATTTAGCAACATGATCTTAAGACAACCAAGTTGATTTGCACTAACCTTATACTTTTGAGAAGAACAGTGCACAGCAGTGATTTTTAACATCTGAATCTGCATGAAGCATACATTTGTTTCATTCTTTGTCTTTTGTCCTTGGCTGCGTATATGTTTTTGTGCATGCAGGCACAGCGGAGGAGGATGAGGGAGACGATTTGCTCTTGAAGTATGTGGATGAGTTCTGGTGGTTCCCTCACATGTGGAGCCACATGCAGCCTCACCTCTTCCACAACGAATCCTCACTGCTAGAGCAGATGGTCCTCAACAAGGAGTTTGCTCTGGTGAGATGGATGCGCATGTACACTAGCGCACACATTTCTTGCAGCTGTCTGTTTTGTTGTTGCTGTCTTCCTGTGTGTCCTTTTAATCATGCTCGCTTCCCATGATTGCATGTCCTTCAAGGACATCTGTTGCTGTTAGTAATTTAAATTACAGACATGATGTTCATAGGTTGAAGTGGTGGAACAGTTTTTACAGGCAACATCAGAAAAGAAAAACTGTTTCCCCTTTGCTTTTACCAGTGTCTGGAAATAATGCAAGTATATTATTTTACTACAGCACCAAATACAAACAGCAGAAACATGCAGAGACTACAGCCATCAAAACATTCTGTGTGGAAAACAAACTGCCAGGTTAAGTTAGCATATCATAAATCAGTAATAGGTGTGATCTTTGAATAATTGTTGAGCAGTTCCCAGTATGAATATTGAATAGCATTTTACCTTGAAATGCCCATTGTTATGCTTTCATTTCCATGTTACGCAGATAACACTTTGTGCAGAACATATTTGCTAATCAGTTGCAAATGAACAGATTTTTAGAAACATGTTTGGATCCACAGTGCTGTAACAAAAATTTGAGAATCCACTGTTCTTTTTATCATCGATTTTGAGTTTTTTCTGAAAATGTCTGCCACAGATCCCAGCCTGTGTGATGGCTAACAAATGTGGAGTATAGTACATGTTTACATACCAGGAATTTAAAGCTGAATTTTTGGTTAAATGTTTAGTACTGATGTATCACACATTTATATTTGGGTTTGACAAAATGGCGTGTTTTTATACTTGCCTTTGTAGATAAGGGAAGTAGTGTCTTGTAAGACCATGTGGGATTTAGGGGTATGAGAGTTGAATGAGGAAAAATAAAACAACTGTACTTCTTTCAGCACAAATAGTAAGAATGCTTGTACATACATAATTATCTGTCATGTAAAAAAATTCTTAAACAAAACAAAGTATGATACCCAAAGTGGGAATGGTGCACTTAATTTGATGGGCACACCTGAGCACTTTTAAATATCTCCTGTTTAATCTGAAGTCCACAAGGCTTTTGTTGCTCTGCTTTGGTTTGGTGTGCGTTTTTGGTACGTGTGAGTGAGCGGAGATGGTTTGTTTGACCAGATTTGAGAAATGTTTCACATGTACAATGCAGGGAAGAGGGCTGGTTCATGTTGTTGAAGGTGAGCGTGATCATAAAGTGTGATCACTACCTTTTTGTAGGCACACATACAGTCGCCACTCCCTCATCCCCTGACCGCTGATGCTTTGCTTTGACAGTGTGTGTAGGTGTATGTCACAGCGAAGGACAACACCATCAGTCTGGGAGATGCACCCAGCAGCCATCCACCCTCACACACACATACACTCGCTCACACAGACTATATTTCTTTTAATTTTCAACCCGAGGCCATGTTCATAACAAACACAACACAGGCCACGTGCTTCCTCGACAAGGTCAGACTGTTGGGCTCTGTGTGTTTATGTGCTCCCATGTCCTTTGTCCAAGTTGTAAGTGTGCTGTAACCTTGGTGTTTGTGGTGTAACCCTCACATGCCTTTTCTCTTCCAGGAGCATAACATCCCAGTGGACATGGGTTATGCTGTGGCTCCTCACCACTCAGGTGTGTACCCGGTACACCTGCAGCTGTACGAGGCTTGGAGACGTGTGTGGAACATCCGGGTCACCAGCACCGAAGAATATCCCCACCTCAAGCCTGCCCGCTACCGCAAGGGCTTCATCCACAACAACATTATGGTGAGGAGGCAACAGTGGTTAATCACACATCTATGACAAACCTCAGTACACCACACACATGTGCAGATGCTCTCGTCCATTTGCACAACCATGATCAACTGACATGTTTCTGCGCATACTCTGTTTTAAAATTCCAAAACCACCACAAGCCTCATTTTAAATGATATTTCAAAGTTGAACTACTTTATTATTATTTAATAATTTTACCTATTGTTTTGTTTTGTTCCCTGTTTTTGCTTTTTATGGGGCTAGAGGTAGCAGTCATTAAGCTTGTTGTTCCACAGCTGCTTGTTGTGGGTTTCTGTAGATACATTTTATGAAATATGTTGGCCTGGCAGACAAAGCACAGATGTGTGTTGTCTGACAAAAAAAAAGGTGAGCCAGGTTGTTCCGATAAACATGATAAATATCACACGTAAGTGCTTTTTGAAGAATACCTGTATGCTATCATGTACTGCTTTCAACACACTACCATTGATCATGCAGGGGTCATGAATCAAACCATCACAGCATATTTTGTAGTGGCCTTGCCCGCCTGGAGGAAAAATGATTTGCTTAATGCATCTGACTGAAATTAAAACAATGAATTATACATTGTTAGGGGAACAAAATCAAATCAAGCTTAACTGCAGAGTCATTTAGTCACAAGAGTCTGTTTGGATATTTTGCTTTGCTGCTTTGTTCTTTTATCTTACTGTGAAAAACAGTTTTTATCTGCTGTCTCTTTGTTCAGATATGTGTTTGTTGAATTTTAAACTGAGCTGAAAATCAGTAATGTCTGTATATATATATATATACGTGTGTGTGTGTGTGTGTGTGTGTGTGCGTGCGGGCGTGCGTGTGTGTGTGTGTGTGCCTGCCTCGTCTCACCACAGCTTGCTCAGTTCCACATTGGTTCAGTATTTTATTAGTGAGATTTTAGATATAGATATAGATATAAATATCTATATATATATATATGTGCAAAACATAATATATTTGCAGCATGTGTGTTATAGAATGAGGAACTAGAAATAAGGACAAATTTGCCCTTTCATGCATCAATAAATGACTCATCAGTCACTGTTTGAGGCAGCCATCAAATAAAAACTCTTGTCAGTCTCTTCACCTAAGCATGTTGTGTTCATCCCTCCCTCTGTCTTCTCCTCCTTCTCTTCATTCATTCACTTGTCAGTCAGGCTCTTTATCAGCATGCACAACCGTTCTCTTATTGACAAAAGACCCAATCACATCTGACACAAAAATTACATCCATGTTGTTCTGCTGGATCTGAGCAAACAATTTCAACAGACAGCTTTGTCAATTTCATAATCAGTCCTAGAAGTCTGCTTTTATTTCTTGACGTCCCGTCATTGCATTGTAAGACAGCCATTTATTCCCCCTTCCTTTCAATACCGTACAATACTAAGCTGACAGTTTGACAGGCTATAATAGATACATTATCAATACTAAGGTATTGAGACGCAGCAGCGAATCACTGAATTCAATAACAAGCCACTGGACAAAAAATACACTTTCACCACTTTACAACATGATACGCCACAAAAACAGACAAAGAACAAACTGGCAGAAAAGAAAAAATATAACAGATTTTTCAGAAAAAGGCTGAAGACAAAGTTTAGACTTCATTGAATCCCAACAAAAATTACTCTCAAGCTTACCATCGACCCAAGTGATGGATTCAGCTTTTCTCTGTTCAGCTTACTGACATGTTTTTATTGGCTGAAATAAACTTCTATTACCTTCCTTAGGAATTTTCTTCATGCATCGAAATCACATTGAGGGGAGGAAGAACACATGTAAATTAGATTAATTATTGAAAGCTGACAATAGAGTGAGATTTTATCAGCCAGTCTTCCCTCATCTCCCAGTAGTGTCACGAAATGAAGGGACTTTCGACGACTTAGTGATCATGTTTCTTTCTTCTTTAAATTGGAACTGCAGAGTGAAGGAAACATGTTCAAACCCAGCACTCCTGGGCACATCCAGTACACAGTGCACTCCCACGAACCTCTGTTGTTATCCCTCAAAGCAATATGTGCTATACTGTATTAAAGGGACAGCAGACTTTTCTATAGCTGTTGACACATGTCCTATGATCTTTGTCAACATATGGGTTTTGCTCAGTTGACTTTCTTTTCATCCATGTGATGAAGTGTGTGATGTGATCAAAAGCTTCAGGATAGCCACCAAATAGTGATTATTTTGTCTGCTGACTGCTTATATCAGGTCAAGAATGAACACTGAAACTTAATTTTTAAGCCAGCATCACTCAAATGCCGTCAGAATGCTTAGAAAATTGAGTAAAAAAAAAAAAAAAAATCCCAGAAATGTAAACATCTGCAATGCCATAACAACCGAGCAGTCACCATATGTCGACAAAGATGGTGTGATATGATCAAAAGCTAAACAACAGCTACTTAATGGACCTTGAGGTGACATTCGTTTGTCAAAATCCATGTAGTATATATCTTGGTAGCCACAGTTCAATGTGTTAAGGCTGAGGAGGAGTATAGGAGAGCAGTGCAGAAAAACAGTGAAAGGTCTGTTGCTTGCTCCCAAACATTACATGCTGCACTTGCTAAATAGTAAAGAGATGTTAGGAAGAGAACACAAAACTTAGTTCATGGAGGCAGTTGATGTTGATGTTTTCCTTCCATATATATGAATTTGAATATATGAATTTAAATTTTAAATCACTTCGCCATAAACCAGCCTGTGAGCTTTCACTTTCTGACCCCACATAAAGTTAATATGGGACATTACTCACATCCTTCCCATTTTCTTTATGTTTCACATTTTTTCACTTCCAGTTTTTTTTTTTTTTTTTTTTGCAATTTCTGTCTATTAATCTCCTCCTCGTCTGCCTCTTGCTCCATCTTTGTTTGCTGAGAGGAGGACAGGAAGTTGACTTAAGGCTGTAAAATTGGTGTTTGTGTGTCTCTGTCAGCAGATTGAGAGCCACCCACTGGACCCACAGTATCAGAACAAATCAGACTGAGATATGGGATTGTGCTGTTTGTGTATGTGTGTGTGCGTGTCCCTTCACGCAAACATGCATACTTGTGTGTGTGTATTTCTTTTTAAAATGTACTATATCAGTTTGAGCTATAGCTCTGTGGATAATTGGTTTGGTGAAATAGTGCTGAGTGTCTGTGGCTCTGGTGGCCTTCTCACTCTCTCCCTCTCTCTCTCTCTCTCTCACTAACTCGTGTTTACGTGTGTGAGAGAGGGAGTGTGTGTGTGTGTGTGTGTGTGAATGAGTCTGCAGTGTTTTATAGATAAACCAATATCTGCGCTTCTAGCCTTTACTCTCTATTTCACACAGAGAAGTGCTCCACAAGGAGTGCACAATAAAGACCTTCATGTCTTTTTGCCTTGTTGCTTCTCTTCTCTTCTCTTCTCTTCTCTTCTCTTCTCTTCTCTTCTCTTCTCTTCTCTTCTCTTCTCTTCTCTTCTCTTCTCTTCTCTTCTCTTCTCTTCTCTTCTCTTCTCTTCTCTTCTCCTCATTTAATTAACAAATGAGAAGGTCATTAATTCATCAGTTGTTAAACAATTCCATGGTGTATGAAGTACTTAAAAATCTATATTTACCTAGGCCTAAGGATTTCTTGTCTCTCTAATCCCCATAGGTACTTTCGCATATGCTATATTACAGTTTAAGTAAACTATAAAGACACCCTTATAATTCAAATATAAGATCTTTGAAGTAAAGCCAAAAAGCAGTGTCACTGGTGTTGAACCAGTTGTTGCTGTCACTTATCCACTACAATCATAACATTGTTAGATTATCTGTTACCCTGCTTGTATCAATTAAATGTATGCAACTCAAGCAAGGTGTGGTAGTCTACTGTTCGTATTTTTATGGCCAGGGGTGCATGGTGCACCTGCTCTAAGTGGGATTTAAAGTAATCCATTATCATCTCCTCCTGCTTCAGTAAACAGAGAGTCACCAAAATACCAAACAGGTGTAGGCTATGTGAGGGGGGAAAAAAAAAACTGAACAGTGCCCCAGGAAGATTTAACTTCACCAGTGCAAATCAATACTTTGTGCTATGCACCTGCATGAAAATAAGGTCTCTACTGCTGTAGTAAAGTAATCTTAACTGGACAGCGCTTCAGGACTCATAGCTTATGCAACAGGGGAGGCAGAAAATGGTGTGTCCTTTGACAGCACTAATTTGACTCTTATTGGCCCCTTTCCCAACAGATATGTTGATTTGTCATTAGAGGAAAAGTACAGGTGAAACTAACAACATTTAATGGGACCATTCTATTTAAGTATCCTAATAAGCTGTGTCAGTGAGCCACCATGCACAATAGCAGAGTCCTGGAACTGGAACACCTGAAGGTATTAATTACACTTCTGTTTTTCATCATATGACAAGTCAAAATGCCTGCTGTGAAAAAGGTCTGTTACACTTTGCAAGAATGTGACTTGAAACATCTGTGGAATTGGCACCTGTGCTTCTCCACTCCACTGCTATAGGTAACATTACCATATGCTATATGACAAGACACGTCAGAATATCCCTGGTCTGTTCTGCTGTCTTTTTCTCATGTTTAGAAAATGCATGACTCTACTGCTTTACTTATAACCTTTACATACAGTATGTGACCTTTCTGATGCAAGTTAGATTTTTTTTTACTTATTTTAAACCGTCTTTGGACCTGATTTGTGTGTAGTTTAGACTTTGAAATAGGTGAATGATCAGAACTTTGAAAAAACATCACACAAAAGCAACCGCTTTAGTTTCGGTTTTAATATCAAATCATTATATCATGGTGATTTCATTTTCCCCTTAAAGGGGAACGCCATCAATTTTACACATTAAAGTCTATTTACAGGCCCTCAGGAGGAAAAAGGGGGGAAAAAAGCCTTTTGTGGCTCCAGAGAGAGCTAAGAGAAATCTGATAAAAATGTCTTAGTGTTATAAAAGTGCAGTGCAAAGTCATTTGAGTTTTCCTTGACAGGTCTTTTTGTTTTAGAAATTAGTACCTGCTGATCTAACACTTAGTTGACAGTTATCAGAAATAATTCATTTGTACTTCCTGTGTTACTGAAGATGTGAAAGATATTAACAACTTTCCCTTTTATTGTGTGTGTGTGTGTGTGTGTGTGCGCAGGTGCTGCCTCGTCAGACATGTGGCTTGTTTACTCACACCATCTACTATAAGGAATACCCTGGTGGCCCTAAGGAGCTGGACAAAAGCATCCATGGGGGAGAGCTGTTTCTCACTGTGCTGCTAAACCCAGTGAGTCAGAAAAAGCGTATACACAAACACACACACTTGCACATGCAAATGGATATACAGAGTGAGAAACACAGAGGACTGTAACTTTCTATTTTGATTTTAGCACCTTAAAGAGGCACCAACTGGGTTTCCCACTCTCTCTCTCTCTCTCTCTCTCTCTCTCTCTCTCTCTCTCTCTCTCTCTCTCTCTCTCTCTCTCTCTCTCTCTCTCTGGGAAGGTAACTTCCTCTCTGTCTGGTTTGTTCTTTTTCATTTTTGCTGTGTGTGTGTGTGTGTGTGTGTGTGTGTGTGAGGGTGTGTGTGCATGCGTGTGAGTGTGAGTGTGAGTGTGTGTGTGTGTGTGAGTGTGTGTGCGTGCGTGTGAGTGTGTGCATGCGTGTGTGTGTGTGTGTGTGTGTGTGTGTGTCTTTTCCTGTCAGGGGCTGCTTCTCACTGTGGAGCTGTGTTCATCTCCCCACTTTAAATTAGGTCTCACCACAGGGGGGTTGCTGTCTTACACACACACACACACACACACACACACACACATACACACATATATCCTCCCCCTCTCACTTACCCCTGCTGTGTATGTCAGCTCAACTCGATTCTCCTTTGAATTAAGGAACAAAATTAGGTTTTGGTGGCAGTTAAGATGCTTTTCCGCGTGCACATGCTCACAAGCGCTTGCGCTCACGTAGTTAAAGGTGGGCATGGATTTTCACACCCCCAAACAATCTCTCTCTGACTCAAACCTCACACATGCACGTGCACAGACACACACAAAGACGCACGCAGACAAGCAGTAGGCTGTACCGAAGTGTCAGGTAGGGGAGTGCTGAACTAAAGGAGCTGTCAGATCTCGGCGAACATCACAGAGTCAAGTGCAGCTTGGCACAACAACCCAATCTAGCCCTTTCTTCTGTCTCTGCACTACTTTGTCTCTGTCTGTCTTTCTTTTTGTTTTTCTTTTTAAAAAATTTTTTTTATTCATTGGTTTTTTTATGACATCTGTCTTTGATTCTTTTATTTCTTTCCTTGATTCATTCATTTCTCGGTACATGTTTGTGTATCTCTTGCAGATTGTTGGTATTCTTTGTCTTTGCGTGTCAGTGTATTCTTATTTCATTATTTGTGTATAATGTTTTCAATTTCTAAAAAGATAATAATTGATTCAATTTGCATAGAAATGCTGTATTTGTCTGTTGTATTATCTCAAATCACAGTTGATATAACAAAATAGGAATACATTTATATTGGGTTCAAAATAACTCACTGCTGTTTTTACTTTATCTGAATCAGTTAGTGCATTCCTGGAAAAGAAATCCTCTTGTACAAACAGAAACAAGTTTTTTTTTTTTACATGTCCCAGAGAAGTGAGAATGGATTTCTAAGCTCTATTAAGATCTCAGTGTTTGGTATTGAGTAAAAAATAGAGGAAAGCTAATTTAACTTTTCCTGTTTAATGGACAGAGTGATTTTGGAGGGATTAATTGTTTATGTATTGTTACAATAAATGAAAAAACTGTAGCGATGGGGAGTATGGTAAGCCAGCAAGGCTGAGGCTGAACAAACATGCATACTTTTTGAGGGAGACCACTAGTATTATGCTTTAGTTTGGGGTTTAAGATAAGAGAAGTAAAGAATTTCTGGAGTGCCTTATAAAAATGAAATGCCAAGGTTTTCTCTTCTGATAAGGCACTATAACCTGAGGTTATTTTATTTTTTTTTTTTTGCTGGATTTAAAAGGAGCTTTAAAATGCCAGAGTCAGTACAGGCATGGAAGCATGCATTGTGTTAAAAATGACTGGCATGATCGGTTTGGATGGAATAACAGTCACAAGCTTGTAATCTACATTAGCCCAGCTCTCCATTTAAAAGTTTTCCTGTACAAATAATCACATGGTAATCGCAGACTGCTCCATAACCTCTGTGCGCCAAATGACCCACCATGGTCATCCATAGCCTGTACCAAGTACTTCCTCAGATGCTCCCTTCTGCTTTATGTGTAAATGTAATGATAAAATCCTCTGTTCATTATTCTGAAGTTACTTAAAGTTTTTTCAATCTATTAAGAATAAAACACATATATATGTGTGTAGACTTCAATCCCACCAAAGAATAGAAAATTAAGGCTAATCCTGGATATAGGCTATGGCCCTTGTCCCAGCGGTGTCAATGAAATTGCCAGAAGTCAAGGTGGATACTCTTTAGTGCAATTCCAATGACACAGCATGCAGCAGCGCAAACCAGAGTAGACATCTTTAGTATTGTGTTTTGAGGTGCTGATTCTTGCCAGAAATGTGTGTGTATACACATGCCTTTTTATTGTTGTTTTGTAACTTTATTTAATAATATTGCTATGACAAAGACCCCAACTCCTAACACGCCTAGCCCCAACCCCAACCCTGATCTATACCAAATTCTGCCCTTAACCCTAAAAATGTAACCCTCCAAAAATCCTTTAAGCCCATGAGAACCAGCTTAAAAGTCCTCACAGTGATGGCATAGAACAGAAATTTGTCCACACATAAAGACATGCACACACAGGCATAGGTTTGAAATTCTTCTTGATAGCCAGAAACACACTGAGGCTAATTACATTTTTCCCCTCGGTTTTCCACAATCCACAGTCCTTTTCTTTCACTTCTTCTCGTTCTGAAGCAGTGTAATAAAAGATGATACTCCACTTTTGGTTTATCTCCTAATGAAAACAAACATAAAATATAAAAGCAATTTAAAAACTAATTGAGAGTTATCTGCTATGATGTACGCTTACACACACACACACACACACACACACACACACACACACGTTCACACATACATGCTTTCAATTGCATGTGCAATTTGTGTGTGTAATCAATAGTGTTCTGTAGCTCCCTGCTTTAGCCCCCTGGGGGTTTCCTATTGTTTGATTATCTCCACATCAGTAACACTGTCATTTCCTATTTAGTGATGTTAAATCACACATTTGGCTTGTGGCAGTCTGTGTGTGTGTGTGTGTGTGTGTGTGTGTGTGTGTGTGCGTGCGTGCGTGTGTGTGTGTGCGTGCGTGCGTGTGTGTGTGTGTGTGTCTGTGTGTACATGTGCATGTGTTGTATGTGTGTGCATGTGTCTGTGCACATTCGGATACTTTTGCATCATTCTGGGCAGCACCAGCAATCACTGAGCTCCCTTCTCACATAAGCTCGACAATCGATTGGACGACCTAGACTCTGCAAACAGCCAATAGGGCACAAGTCATTCCTCAATAAATGGCCAGAGAGTTGAGAGAGAGGGGCGAGAGAGGGAACAGAAAGAGGAGAAAGAGGGGGGAGAGACAGGGAGTGCAGGGTGAGAAGGTGGCAGACAGATTGAGATTTAATTTTCAGGTCACGGCATCTTGTGTCACTTGAGAATCCAGACACATACAGAGAGGAAGTGATGCACATTCAGACCCCTACACATACACACACAAACAAACACACACAGTACATATGGTTGTGTGTCAGCAGCCAAGTATTTGCGTATGTGTGCACGTGCATTTTTGTATAAATGTGTGACTAGCTGACATAAGCAGAGCTGTAGACATATATCAGGGCTGACATTTAGCGCTTAGCTCTGCGACTAAGCTTATTAGCCAAACACCAAATATCAGCACAATCTCCCTACCTCCTAGCCCTCTGATTTACCAAGTACTCACCCACACATCACTCACACTTCCTCTCCTGTTTGGGGTTCTTGTGGCCTACTGGCTTGGCCTTTTTCTAATTTTCAGCCTCTGCGTGTTGACTTTGCTCACGTGTGAATCTTTTCACACTTTTTTTTGTCTCATTTCCACCCCATCCCTTCCTTTTTCCGGAGTCCTACTGAAGGCTTTTGCAGCTCATCAACACATACAGGCTCTCAAACAGACACATACACACACACGAGCACACACACAATAAACCACAGTCCAAACAGGAGGAGAAATTACAACGAGAGAATAAAAAAGGGAAAGATGGCAGACTGGGTAGGGCCTGTAGATGTTGACTGGAGTCGGCAGAATAAATTGAATTGAAATCATTTGCTGTATTGACGTTCAGCTTTCAATTATCCACTGATGAGACAGAGACAGTGAGAAGCACCGAGAGAGAAGAAGAGAGAAAGAGGCACTGCAAGAGCAAGAAGGAGAGAGAGAGGACAATGATGGTGAAGGAGGGAGAATGAAAACAGGAGGGTGTGGATATGTGTGTGTGTGTGTGTGTGTGTGTGTGTGGGTGGGTGGGGGGGGGGGTAGGCTTCTTTTTAGTAGCAATAACAATTCAATCAAGTAGAAATGTATGTGGAACTAAGTGGTCTGTAATGGGAAACAGGCTGCTACAGCTACACATTGAGGGAGAGCTGCAGAGGAGGCAGAGACTGAGTGGGAGTGAGAGAGTAGTAGAGAAAAGAGGACTAAAGGTAGACAGATGTTTACTGTATACAGGATATACCATTAGCCACATGTATACAGTACAGTACTGGTCTGTATAAAAACCTAAATCTATATAAGAATACGGCTTTTATTTTACAAATAGTCAACTTACTGCATACAGTAAATACATAAACCAAGCTATTACACCAAACAGTATAAAATACTGCTGCCACTTACATTAAGACACAGCACAATATTTTGCCACAAATGTCAGATTTATTTTCCTTGCTTTGGTAATTTAGTCATGTTTTTAGAGCTCTTTCACCACAGTCAATAATTAGTTTGGATTTCCAGCTGTGAGTATCTCCTTCATCCTTTGTGCAATGCATTAAGGGACAATAGTGTGAATTTCTAGGATTGTCATCATCATTTCCTCAAATCCAGCATTAGTGTTATTTTAAACATGAAATTATACCATATGTTCAGCATCGGATGGATATCACTTAACTTGATTTTGGGATTTCATGGTATATTATGATTATCATGCCTTAATTTTTAAGATTTAATATGCATTTTTTTTGTTTGTCTGGTGTATACATGCAGTATTTGGTTACATTTCCAGTGTGGTAGCCTACCTGCTTAGATTTAGTATGAATGTTTGCTTTTGTTTGGTTTTTATCCCTACTTTAGAATCACTCCATAAGACTTTTCCAGCAGCATGCTTATCAGGTCTATTGTCATAGTGATATAGCTACATGCCTAAGCTTGTGGTCAATCAGACCATTTCTAGGACTGTTTGCAGATGCTTTGACCTTTTTTGATTTATACAATGGTAAGTAGTGCCATAGTTGATGTTTTGTAAAATAACACTAATAACAGTGAGATAACTACCAGTATACAAAACTGCTTTCAGATCTAAATAGTAATATCCAAAGATAGATAGATAGATAGATAGATAGATAGAAAGATAGATAGATAGATAGACAAAAAGTTGAAAAACCATCCCCCACCCATGGTCAGCAAATCAAGTAATTTCTTCAAAAATGCAGTAATGTTGTGGGGAATTGGAACATGTCAGAAACTCAAATACATGATTGGTGTTCTCTTAATCTTTTGAGACATGGCATTTGTGTGTATATGGGGGTGCCTGTGTGTCCATGTGTGCATGGATTTTGAATAATATCACTTCATACTGGACTGACATGCTTCATCAGAGCATCTAGGTCAGCATGAGATCGGAGAGAGGAGAAAAAATGCAGAGTGAATTTTTAGATCAGACAAGCGAGTGAGAGCAAGACATTAAAAGGATGAGAGAAGACAGAGGAAATGAAGCTCCATAGGAGCAATGAGAGGAAAAGACAAGGGACTAAGATTAAAAATGGGAGGCTGTGGGGTTGGGTTTACTTCTCTCATTTTTACACTTGTCTCCCAGTCCACTTCCAAGTATGATTTGAACCCAATTCTGGTGTTCAATTATTAGCAGGGTATGCTTTATTAAAGGCACATAGGGGACTTTAAGCAATCCAGTATTTAGGAAATGAGACATGGCACTGGATGCTGAGAAAGGATTTATATATGGTTCAGTTAATTGAATTCTTAGCCACACCGAGTCTTTCCACCAATAGGGTTTTGGGGTTTGCAGTGTGTCAAGAGATTTAACACTCTCTCAAGTGGCTTTTTGTGTTTTTTTTTGTTTTTTTTTTTTTTAATTCAGACTTTAATTCAGACTCACCTGCCAAGGTTGCTCTTTCTGTCTTTCCCTTTGTCATCCCCCCACTCCCCAGTGTACTTTTTTCTTTTTCTTCTGCAGTTCTTCAATTACAAACACAAATCATCTCTTCTCCCTTCCTTTGTTTAATTTGGCAGCCAGTGCTTAAGCTCAGTAATGAATGTTTCCCTGCTCAATAACACACAGATTCTCTCTCTCGCTCTCCCTCTCTCTCTCTCTCTCTTTCTCTCCCCCACACCCTCCCTCAGTCCTTCATGCACACTCACCTGAAAATACACCACACACATTAATACTGTACACTCCTTTCACAGCCTGAGTCAGACATCATAGGGTATTGAGTAGTTTGAAGGGAACATAAATCACTTTTTGATCAGCTTGCCTGTTTCCCAAAAAGCACAAAACAATATAAAAAAGGGAGAGGTAGGGAGGTTTCAGAATGGTTTATAGCATCTTATTTACTCAGGTCAGATTTGTCTGCATTCGCTGTATTTCACTTTAAAAGCTTTTCATTTCGTAATATTCACACCATGCTCTCTCTCTCTCTCTCATTCTCTCTCATTCTCTCTCACCCAACTACGGCAGCCATGGGAAATATTCAGTCAATCAATCCCAAATGTGAATTGATCTTTTTGTCAAATTTAACACTTTTCTAAGAGTATTGCTTGGAGCTCTCCATTCATGCTTTAAAGTGAGAGGTTTTTGGTTTTTGACATTACGATTCACTGGACAGGAGGCTCAAGCAAACAGTTTTTACTGGAGTGTGCTTTTGTTGTTCCTGGTTGAGTGCTTGGTGATGCCAGTGGTTCCACACTGTTATTCTAACACCAGCAAGACTGATATAGAGCAGGTGAGGCTGGATGATGCCCTGCTGATTTGTTTAGGGCGCATACACAATAAAGATGCAGTGTCAGATGCAAACAGTTGGCATACCCAAACGTACAAATGCATAAACAGTTACGCTGACATGCATAGGCACTCATACACACACATTAAAAAAAAAATCACTTTGACATGCGCCTCTCTCTGTCTCCTCACTGTCTTGAATTCTTTGTTACAAAGACACAAGTAGCCAAGCACACGTCTGTTCCTCCTCACATACACACACACACACACACACACACACACACACACACTCTTCCCATCAGTGTTTGGAGGTGATCAGTATTCTGAAAGGCTTTGCAGGTCGGCCGGACGCTGATCCATCAAATACCGACACTGTGTCGCTTTGTATCTACGGCAACCTTCAGCATTAAAGAGGAGCACCGGCAGTCCTCTGTCACCAGGAAATTCACCACGTGTGAGCACATTCATAGGCAAATGTACTGACACACAATAATTGATGCACACACAGACACACACATGCTCACATCTACCAAATAATTCATATCTTAATGGCTGATGTTACTGTTTCATCCAGACACTTCAAGTTCCCCAAGCTCCCTCCAATCACAAAAGGAGCATGTGTATGTTTTGTGTGTGTGTGTGTGTGTGCGTACATGCACATGTGTGTGTAGGTATTGTGCACATTTGTCTGGAGCAAGTATCTAAGCTTGTCTGTTTGATCAGCCTATAAAAGCACTGAGGTGCGTACAGATAACCTCGACCAACACACTAGCACTACTTCTTTCCCTCTTAGTCTTTTTTTTCTCTCTCTCACACACATTAAGTACCATGAACACACTCCAACATGCTCCTGTGTGTAACTGTATCTCTGCCATTATCCAGTGGCTATGAGGAGCATTGTGCTGTCTCTTCAAGTTTATCTATCACGAGTGGTGAATGCATCCATTTCAGTTCATCTGCTTTCCTCTTTATACTGGAATTGCATTAATGAAAGTTCATGCGTAACCTTACATAACAAAAGTGAGTACGTCATTTTGGCAAGTGGTAGCAAATACTGATACCCAGTTGACAGCTGCTCTGTTTTCTACGTTTAAACCATCACACAATGTGAAATGATCTGTTTGTTTTTCACTTCAGCCACAACACCAGTAATTAGATTTACTGCATTGTTGCAGTTTTTCACAAACACAGCAACCTGGGAAATGAGATTTTCACTTTATCACAGTTTTGCACATTACATTAAGTTTGTATTTCCCTATGGCCATTCTTTTTCTCATCTAAACCGCTACTTTGTCTCTGTTTCTCCATTCCAGATCAGTATATTCATGACCCACCTGTCTAACTATGGCAATGATCGACTAGGTCTTTACACATTTGTCCACCTGGCTTCCTTTCTTCGCTCATGGACAAACCTGAAGCTCCATACACTCCCACCACTGCAGCTTGCACACAAATACTTCCAGCTTTTTCCTGAACAAAGGAACCCACTCTGGCAGGTGTGTTTGTTGGGGTATTTTCTGACTTGTCTGGGCTTGGGTGTGTCTGTAATTTTACTGTGCATTTGTGTGCAATAAGATATTTTTATTATGTAGCATGAGCTGTATCCAGGAGGAAAGCAGACTGTGTGAACAGTGTTGTTTAGGTGAAGCAGAAAATGAGTCTTTTTTTTCTTTGTATTCTATCAAAATATAGTCAATGAAGGTCTGATAGTTAAAGTTTTTCTATGTTTTGATTTTTTTATTTATTTTTTGTATTGTTTGGCAATGTATATAATGGCATAAATAAATCTGTGGGGTCTTGCGAGCCTGTGCAGGCTGAAAATAGTTATATGTGAGACAGAATAACAAAAACGTTATTTCTTAAATCCTTAGTGCACATTATGGTTTTTGCATGTTTTTGCATCACTTTAAGCTCTAATCCCTTCTGTCTGATCCTGCAGAACCCATGTGATGACAAACGGCATAAAGACATATGGTCTAAAGAGAAAACCTGTGACAGGTTACCCAAGTTTATGGTCATAGGACCACAGAAAACAGGTAAGCTACAGACAAACACAGACGCAGACGTATGTATATAACAAAAAGACTCTGTGTGCCCAGGTGTCTAGGTCCTCCACATTACAGCCCATTCATAAAATCCCTGTCACAGAGAGACAAAGGAGGAGGCATTTAACTCCTTTCTTCCACCCACTGAGATACAGTACTGAGCCAACCTTTTTCTCTTTTTCCCTCCCAAAGAAACAAAAAGAAGTGAAGTTTTATTTAAAAACTGTATGCTTTATGCTATTTGGGTACACCTATGTGTTGCTTTCATGTGGTTTCAGGAACTAATTGCTGGTATTTGATCTGAGAGGTGAAAGCGGGCCGAAATGCTAATTAACCAAGTGATAATTTGCTAAATGGATAGAGAGGTCACTACAGCAGCATTAGAAGCCCCAACAACAATTACAGTACAATAAGCTCTCATTTTATTCAAATGTATGCCAAGCATGTCAAAGATGTTGGAGCAAATAGGACGCAGAGTGTGAGGGGATGTAACAAGATGTGTGGGAGTAAGTGCATAGGGTGAAAAGAGAGCTGCTGAGGGTGAGACAGAGGGCACGACCAAAACCCCGGTGCTGATTGGTGTCAAATGGTTTTGAATCATTTGATGGGACGCCTTTTATCCTTGCTCGCGCACGCACAAACACACACGGTATATTCTCAGCAAGACATAAATCTTGCAGAGGGAAAAATCATCCAGAATAGATCAGTGGATGACAGTTCTTACACATACTGATACACATACACACACACACACGCACACACACACACATGCACACAGACTACTCTCTGCTGAACTGAATTAACAAGCCCGTTATGAATTATGCCCTTTCTTCCAGGAACGACAGCACTTTATCTCTTCCTACTCATGCATCCTTCCATCTCCAGTAACTTCCCCAGTCCAAAGACATACGAGGAGGTCCAGTTCTTCAACACCAATAACTACCACAAAGGAATCGACTGGTGAGAGCACGCACACACACACACACACACACACACACACACACATACACACATACACACATACCTCTGTCTTTCATTTTTTCTTTTTATGTTTTATTAATGAGAACCTAAGGTGAAATGAAAGATTATAAACAACCATTTTTCATTTCACGAGGCTGTTACAGAAATGTAATGTGTCATGGAGACTTCAGTGATACATTAAGCAGCTCCGAACAGTTCGACATTGTCTTCTAAATGATTTTTTAAGCTTGCAAACATGAGCCAACAGACATATGGCTGCCTAAATTGACCCATAAATGGGTTACTTAGCTGAAAGACACACAGCTGGCGCATTCTCCGCAGTCATCCAGAAGACACTTGACTCTGAAATTTCTTCATTAAACAGGTAGAATTATATTGTCATTGTATTTTAGGCTCATTGTCTAAGCACAGATGAAGGCTACAACTTTGTGACTTTAGAACTTGTGTTTGACTTTACCAGTGTTCGCTCCGGGCGACTTACTTTGCAGTAATGATGTGGTGCTTGTGTGTGAGGCATATATCATGACTGTGTGCATGCGTATCCATAATTCTTCTCAATTTTCTGTGTATTTTTCCTCAGGTACATGGAGTTTTTCCCTGTTCCCTCGAACGTTAGTACGGACTTCCTTTTTGAGAAGAGCGCTAACTATTTCCCCTCAGAGGAGTCCCCACGGCGAGCTGCTGCCCTGCTGCCCAAGGCCAAGATCATCACCCTGCTCATCAACCCCTCTGACAGGGCCTACAGCTGGTATCAGGTACATATATGACACACACAGAATATATTAGATTCCAGTGATACACATATATTATTTTTAACCATTATACAGCTGCCCCCATTGTATAATATCCTTCATATAGCATACATCGACTGGCATTGAGTTCTTTATCCTTGACTGTGTTTGGAGTCTGATTTATTGCGGTAAGTGTGAAGTTAATGAGCCTGATTCAGCCATACGTCTTCAAGTGGAAAATGTCACAAGATCCAAAAATCATCTGCTTAAGCCTGTTTTATTAATGAGATATGAATGTCAACAACGTGCCAGCTTAAATGTTATGTCATTGTCCACAGTAAAAACTCTCCCTCATGCAAGGTTGTGGATATATTACTTGATGTTTAAGAGGATGAACAAGACAAATTGCACAATCAACATTTCCCCAGCATCAAAGGGCTCACGAGGACCACGCAGCCCTGCGGTTCACCTTCTATGATGTCATCAGCGCGAGACCAGAAGCACCAGCCGAGCTGCGGTCCCTGCAGAGCCGCTGCCTCATCCCCGGGCTCTACTCCACACACCTGGAGAGGTGGCTCACGTACTACCCTGCTAACCAGGTGTGCACAGGGAGGGGTACAAACATACACATGTTCACCATTCATCCATCCGTAGTCTACACCCGCCCATTCCCAACAATGGATCACGGGGATCCGCCAAAGCCCATCACAGCTCTCTTTGGGTGAAAGACAGGGGTACAGCCTGGACAGGTCACCAGTTCATGACAGGGCCTATACATGTACACGTGCACATAATCTGAAAATTGCATTTTATTGCACTGTAATGCCAAACACATGCACAGATCATTCATTATGTAAACTAAATACTCGAATGGCCTTGAAGGACCGTAACCTCAAAATGTATAGGTCTTGGGGTCCACTTTATTAGGTACACCAGTACAGTCTAATGCAATCTATTACAACTATTCTGCTATAGTCTAAGTTTATGATACCTATGGTGTTGGGTTTTTTTCACTGTCATCCAGGTGTTAGTTCTATTATATGATCTCAAAAAATGAATATTATGAGCTTTCTAAAGATAGAAGCAGAGCTGTTGTATCAGATTACATAGGCTAAATTAGACTACTGAAGACTCTGTTCCTGTGCTTTTCCTTTTAGCCTGTAGCTAAACAAGTTTCAAAGCACTAACAAGTAGGTAATATTGTTATGTTGGTAATAGTGTTGTGTTACAATATGAATAATCTCTGTATAGGTGATGATCATAGATGGCCATCAGCTGAGGACTGACCCTGCAGCAGTGATGGATGAAGTTCAGAAGTTCCTGGGAGTCTCTCCTCATTTCAACTATTCCCAGGCCCTTACGTAAGTCTTTCATGTAGTATGTCAGTCTCTACCTCTCTCCCTCTCTCTTGCTTTCTCTCTTCTGTCTCTTCAATTTGACATGCACCTTTCACCTGCTATGCATTGATAGGAATAGATGGTTCAAGCTAGAAAAAGACCACCAACACAAATCTGTGGGAAGCCTGACATCTACTGGTGAGGAGCATGATACTAAACTAGCCGTCTCCTCTTTTCCAGTCTTTGGTACCAGGTGGTGTCAGACTGAATAGTCAGTGATATCAGAGAGTGATATCACTTGGCACCAAAGATCAGCCAATAGCAGATGGTCAGTTCTCTACTTGCTTTGAGCCATTAAATGTCTGGCTATGCACTAATTTATGTTTGAGGTTTTGTCAATATTTCTCAGACAGGAAAAAAAAGTAGTGCACTCACATTAGAGAAAGCAAAGAGGATATGTATAAAAGGCAGAGACAAAAGAGAAAATAAACAGCAAGGAAGGAAGTGATGGTGACATGATGAATGGAGGCATTCATTTTACTTGAAATTTGTCAAATATAAGTACAGGAAGCACAGCAGAAATGATTGGGTATAATCACAAATTAATGAAACAAAAGAGTGTCGAGGAACATATCAAGTCATTTTTATGCATTATTTATTATTAACGGTTGAGTTGGTAAGTCTTGTGTGTTGTGATTGCCAATAAGAAACACTTCCTTTTGGTTCACACTCAAATTTTATGCACCACTTCCAAACACTTCAGAGAATATTATCATCTAATTAAGTTGCTGGTATAATTTTGTCTTGCATAAGTTCATAAATGATATTCATGTTATGTAACAAAAGCATTAATTTGTTTTTTGCAATAACAATTTGATGCATACTCTCGCCAAGAGACAGTCAAGTGGTGAAAGCTCAGCCACCTGAGCCACTGGCCTGGGATCAAATCCCAACAGAGTGTTGACTGTCCTCTCACTTACACAGCCTGCCTGTCTGTGTCACAGCTGTCTGAAAAAATAAAAGTGTGAAAAGGTTAGTCTGCTGCACGATGTCAATCCAGAACAACAAAAACAGCTAAGATCTCAGTGCTAGTAACCAAAATAAATAACCAATGCAACTCTCATGAACTGCATATATTCTTTGTTGTCTTCTCAACAGATAAAAATGGACTATGCAGAGGAAATAATGGGTTTAATTGTGTTATAAAGTTTGGTGCAATACATACAGCATATTCTGTTCTCAAATTTACCATAAATAAGCAATGTGGAATGTGCACGTGCTTTAAACACTGTTAGACCAAAAAACAAACACATTTACAACCGTGTCTCATTCTCAATAGTTAAGATTACTTATTCTGTAACATTGATGTACGGGACAACTAATGTAGTCGGATAATATTATGTGTAATATGTCGGAAGCGCGCCTAAATTATGCATGCCAACCAAATTCTCCAGAGTTTTAGTACAGCTCAAGAGAATTAGCTTTTGCCTCAGTTTCAACTTATTCTCCATTACAGATGTTGCATGTGCCTTTTAGGATTGGTAAACTGTTTATTTCTCAAGCACCACTCATCAGAATGCAATCTGCCTGCGAGCCCTCAAATCTCTAGACAGGGACATCTAGAATTTGTAGCTCAGACTGGGACAGAGAGCTCCTCTGTCTTGAATCACAAGCCCGCATGCATACAAATAATTTGTAAAGAGATGCATTTTGACAGAATAATAAGGATGCCGCCTATGTGTGTATGTAGGTGCGTGTATGTGTTTGTGTGTGTGGTTGTGAGTGTGTGCATGTTTTGGGTAAAGACTGACTTACACAAAAGCCTAATCTTTTTTTTCTCCTTCTCATTCTTTTGACATGGCAGCAGTCTGACAGATCCTCAACACTAGAGCCTATTTATTTAATCCCCCTCCCATTTCTTCCTTCTGACCTGTCAGAGGAAAACTGAAGGAGAACCACTTACCTCTTTTTTTCACTTTTATTCATCCACTGATGCATGCAGATAAAGAACAATATTTGCATCTTTCAATCACATCCTGTATAGCCTTTGCAATCTGACTGCCAAATAGTACCATAATTAAAAATAATGTAATAATAGGTTTTTTAGCTGTACTTTACTCTCATATTCTGCCAAAGCAAGGGGCAAAATGTATAAATAAAAATGGAATGGTTTATGTAGTATATGCAGTATGCAGGCATACTCATATATATGTACATACATTTAAATATACATGCATATGTATTTGGGCATATACTCTATACAAACAGGACCGAGGCGAACAAGCACATGTGTTTACTTTGAAAGTCACCCATGAGCTTCTTGCCTGTGACAGGCTGTCATATCACATCCCACTGGGGTGCAACAGTCTGCACTCTGCTAATGAAAAAGGCAGTTTGGTTGCAGAAGGGATGATTAGAGAGTCAATAAAGGAATGTTATGTAGGTGTAAAATTTATTAAAACATCTCTCACGTCTTTGTATTGCTCACGTTCGGTCATAAAATAAAGATCAGTGTCAGGTACAGTTATTCCATAGTAATTTTACTTATTTTGGGATTCAGTTCTAGGCAGTCAGCTGGATGGTTAAAAATACAATTCCTTAATTAATACAGATTAGTGTAGTATAAAAATCAAACCAGCTGGTATTGGCACAGTTACCTTCCTTGGGCTGTCTTCACACAAACACACACACACACACACACACACACACACACACACACACACACTGAACCCAAACTAATAAGTACAGTAATCATATTTTTAAATTAGATTTGAATTAACCAAAGCAAATTATAGCCAATGCATACTTCTGATTCTATTTTAACTTCTCATCTCAAAAAGTAGTATTATCTGCATTACTATACTAACCAAAAATAAACAAATAAAATTAAATTAAAAAAAATAAAATAATAATATAATAAAACATACTTGTGGGTAGGCACTGAGAGAAAGAGATGGAGAACCTGTGCAACAGAGGAGAAACGTGGTGCGGGTGATATAGGCAGAGCGAGAACAATGAAACAATACAGCATGTTTGCCAGAAAGACACAAATGCTGTAGCTAAAGAGTAAGAGACAGAGAGTGTGTTGAACATCTCCTGACATTTTTGTCTGGTTTGTGAGTGTAAGATGGCTCCACTTTTTCAAGTCTAATTTTCAAAAGAAAAAAATCTCTTACAAAAATAATGGCAGCACTGATATTTATTTTAAAAGCCAGTGGTGTCAGTTTTAACTTATTTTACTATATTTGTTGACCCTGTGATGGACTGGTGACCTGTCCAGGGTGTACCCCTGCCTTTCACCCAAAGAGAGCTGGGATAGGCTCCAGCAGATCCCTGTGACCCTAAATAGGAATAAGTGGGAATAGATAATGGCTGAATGGATGTATTTGTTCATTTGCTCTGTCTTTCTGCTTACTTTCCTCTCAGGTTTGACCCTCAGAAGGGCTTTTGGTGTCAACTTCTTGAGGGAGGAAAGACAAAATGTTTGGGAAAGGGCAAAGGGAGGAAGTACCCCCCTATGGAGCCAGAGGTAAACTTCTATAATTCATTTACGATAGATTTGTGCTCACAGCAAAAAAATGGTCATATGCTTGAATGAAATGTTCGAAAAAGAAGCAAATAAAAAAAGAAAAAGCAGCAGCCTGACTGAATATGACAGTCCACAGGCGTGATATCACTATCGCTGTGGCAAAATTTCCCACAGGACTCAGCAGAGGGCTGAAACTGTCAACCAATCAGATACAGCCAGAAAGTTACAACCTAATTATGAAGACTCAATCGTGACAGAACACCCATGAGAGAGAGGGGCTGGGGGGGGGGGGGGGGGGGGGGGGGATAGAGAGAGGAAGGTAGAAGGAGAAAATCCAATCCATAAATCTTTGTCCTGGCTGCTCCTGATTCCACAGACGAGAGACCATACCTGCAGACAATGAATCATGCGTTTATTCTTACATGAAGACAAACACGCATTGGTACAATTTGTCTTACCACATTTGCTCACACATGGTTAATGGCTGCACTCAGTGTCACCTGTAATTAAGCTGTATTTGAGTTTCCATCAGGGGGACAGAAGGAGAGGACAGATGAGGAGGGAAGGAATGGAGAAAACACCAGGGAGGAAAGGTGAGGGAGGGAAAGAGATGAAAGATTCACACGGGAGAGGGGGAGAGGGATAATGGATTTCATGCATCCTTCATGTAATTTTCTCCAACCTCACTTTTCTGAGCTCTGCTCATACCACTCAACACTTAGTAGTCCAAAAAGTCCTGCTGAGGAGAAATAATCTAATCTAAAAATGGTGGAATGTCATTAATCTCACTCTGATTTTTGTTTGCCCCCTCCTTCCATGCCATCTTTCTTATATTCTCCAACCTTTTTTTCCACTTCCTGCACTTCATACCTGCCCTGCCTTCTCTTAACCTTCATGCCTTTCCTCCTTTTCTGGCCTGTTTCTTCTATACTTCTATGATTTCCAATTTACAACCTATCTCATCTTCACTCACCAACCTTTGTTCTTTCCCTATTTGTTTTATTTCCTCACTCCATCTGCCTTACTCTCCCATTTATGTCTGTTCATCACCTTTCCACCTTCAGGCACGTGCTTATCTCTCCAGGTATTACAGGGAACACAATGTGGAGCTGTCAAAATTGTTGCATCGCCTTGGACAGCCTCTTCCCTCTTGGCTAAGAGAGGAACTGCAGAAGGTCAGTAGGATTATACACTATGACACTCATAACACAAGCATGTACCATTAAAATCCTGATTAGTTACAATCATGATCGTAACTAAATATGCAGCAATTTATTTAAATTAAAATATATAAGAGTAAACATTCTTAGTTATTATTTAGTTCTGAGTTTGACTTGAAACTTGCCCACATCTCCACCTCTCCACAGTAACACATCCTCCATTATCACTTTCATAAAAGGAGGACTTTTATGATGGTGCCTTTCTAGATGTGCAAGCTGCCAATTCCACAGACAATAATGCAAACATGCTTGTTTTGAATGCAGTGAGGGCCTGAAGATCACGGGCATCCAGTATTGTGTTTTAGCCTTGTCCCTTGCACACAGTGATTTCCCCAGATCCTCTGAATCTTTTGTTCTACTGTGAATAAAATATGGGTTTATGAGATTTGCAAATCGTTGCATTCTGTTTTTGTGTAGATTTTACAGTGTCCCAACTTTTTTGAAATTGGGGTTGTAGCTCATGTAAAATAATGAAAACCCTTCTTGTTTAGCCATAACATGTGTTCATGTAGGACCCCATTGCTCATCATGTTTTGTAAGACCATACAGTAAAGCAAGCAACAAAAGCAAAACGAGTGGATCAACGGATGACGCAACACTCAAATATTGCTCGCTTATAAGGAAAAAAACGTTTACCCTTTAATTCTGTCATTTAAACTTGCACTTAAAATGCATGTAATTTTCTTGCATT
The DNA here is from genome assembly GCF_900324485.2 of Mastacembelus armatus. Lineage (NCBI taxonomy): Eukaryota > Metazoa > Chordata > Actinopteri > Synbranchiformes > Mastacembelidae > Mastacembelus > Mastacembelus armatus. The sequence goes on along the minus strand of NC_046633.1, from coordinate 9,853,473 downwards.
TCTGCTGAGTGCTTTTTCTTCTGTAGTACTAAGAATTGTCTTTTTGTGTGTGTGTATTAGTTTTTGCTGCTATTTGCCACTGTTTATGTATCAGAGGGAGCCACTTGACAAGCTCGCTTAGGTTTTCCAGTCCATTCACAGCACATTTCCTTTCTAATTTTCCAGGTTGGCATTTGCATCTGTGAGTAAACATAATGTGATTAAATTACTTTCCCCCTCTTTTTTCCCTCTGCTATGTGTGTCCCTCTTCATCCCCTCCCTCTCACCACCTCTTTCTTAAGGTTAGATAACCTTTGCATCAGTGAGCCACAGTTAAAGGTCAAGGGGGTCAAAGTCCAGAAAGCAACCAGGAGCAGCTGACCGTCAGATGCACTGTCTGTGGCCTTTTACTGAGCCCTGAGGTGAAGGCAAGGACGGGTGCCTTGTTTTACCTGGGAGCAGTGACACTGCTAAAGGAGCAGGTGTCGGGACAGCACGAAGGAGCTTTGTGGGTTGAAACTGAACTCTGTAAAGAATGAATGGATGAGTGGCTGGATGAATGGATGGATAGATGGATGAATGAGTGGCAGTTTCAGGTGACAAAAAAAGTGAGAGAAAGGAAGAAGCACGTTTTAATGATGAAGAGATGATGTCCATCCCTGTTCTGGACTGTAGTCAACTCTCAGACCTGCAGTGACTTTAATGGTTATTACATATTGTTTTAGTTTCACTTTAATTTATGATGCCAGAACAGCGCTGGTCAGCTGTGCATGGTTCCCATAGAAATTACTTTGCACTAAGTTCTGTTCCATGTATTTCCCAAACGAAAAAAAAAAAAATGCACCCTTTGTGGTCTGGTTTTACTTTTTATATGGATTTTTTTTTCTTACAGTAAGAAAGAATAGGGAGGAGGGAGCATAAGTGCATAGACTCAGGGTGAGTGACAGTCTGTTACTTTCCATGACAGGTTCTTATTGTTTTTTTTTTGTGTTAATTTTTTTAAATTGAAACTAGTTCTTGGTAGATCCGGTAGCCATGTTCACCCTTAGAGATGCAACATTCACTGGAAAGTATTAATCAGAAATGAATCACTGACACAAGATGCATTGCCTGCTCATTATTTTTCCTGTGAGAAGCCATGCAGAAAAACTCCATGCCCATACAGCAGAGCAGAAGCAGTGATGACTTCACCGTTAAGTGCTGAGGAGACATGGGTTTGTGGGATGAAAACTGACCAAAAGGAGCCTACTGGATATGAGTCTTAATTCTAAGACTCTCGATGTAGCTCCTGTAACTACAGACATTTTTTTTGTTTGTTTTGATTAGTGTCTCATTTAAGTTTCAACCTCTTTACGTTTTCTTTTAAAACCAGTGGCCTGCATTCTTTAGCTTCATTTTGAACGCAAAAAATGCTAATTGTCAAACACAGAAACCAAAATTAAAGAAGTGGATAAATGACAGCATAAGATGTTTTTTTTTTTTTTTATTGAGTCAAAACACGGGAAACTACACTGTGTAGTGACACACATGCTTAAAACGTCACAAAATCTTTGCGCAAGCTGGACATGGAGTGTTATTTGACATTACCAAATAAAAAATCTGTAAGTTTAAATCAGATCACACTGTATGAGAAACCAGTCAAAGTATGTATTACCTCTAGGGAGGAATCAGTGTTAATTCACAGCATGTGGATGTTTTCTGGTTTCTGTAGTTCTCTTTTTTTGACAAATGATATTAATGCACAGTAGTTTCATTATGGTTTTTGTGTTTTGTGTTTTTTTAATAGAACTGAAGCACATCAATTTGCAGATATTAGACAGCTTACACAAGGATACTAACATGTAACACTGAAGCCATCAAAAGAATACAAACTTTATAAAAAACAAAACAAAATGCAAAAGTTATTTTCACACTGTAAAGCTATTTCCACAAAGTCTTATAGTTGACACTCTGAACACATATATAATTCAAATAGATCTTAGATTAAATTATTTATTTATTTACAGGTTAATTGTTCACTTCAACTCAAGATAAAGAGAACACCTATATAATTATTATTGATTTTATTAATCTTCAGAAGGTTTCCAATGCAGTGTATATAAGACTGGTTTCTTTTGTTTGGTTTTTCACATTATTTACCATATAAAATTAGCTCCATCTGCTTTGTAATGGGTCATAATGCCCACAGGAGGGTGCTCTGAGACAATAATGACACCTGCCTAGCTGAGAGCGGTATTTAGTGTCACAGATGTGCATTCTGGCTTCATTAGTGAAATTAACTGCATTTGTGTTCAACCATGTGCAGAATACCTTTGCAAATTACCATTGTGCAATACATCTGGTTGATGTGCATAATTAAATTTTTAATTAATTTTACTGTAGAACTTACCAGGATGTAGCTAAAATGTATGAGAGCAAGTGCAGAGATACAGAGGAAGTAATGCATGCAGGGGATGTGCATTTACACGACAACCAGTTGTAATCACACAAAGGGAAAAAAATATATTTCAAGATGTGAATTTTGGATTAATTCTGCTGTTCTACATTGTCATTATTCTTGGCAACTTCTTTTTTCAGACTTTTATTTTGGTGCATTCCTCCTTCCTCGTCTGACCCCTGTTTCCAGATCTGCCATGCTCATTACCACCCCTCATTAGACTCACCTGTTTCCTATTAGGCTTTCATTACAAGAGTCATCTACTTACCTTCACCAGTGGCCACAGTTGTTGCTGTACACACAGGCTCCTCAGCTCTTGTGTCACACTTTGTGCTAAGAATCCATGCCGTTCAAGTCACATTTCATGCCAAGTCTGCTATGATTTAAGACCATGTTCTTTGCCTAATTCATGGTAACCCTGTGGTAGCCTAGCTCAAAACTATAATGATCATTAACCAACAATTTAATGATTGCATTTAACTTATTTTTGTAGCACATGAAGATTGAAAAACAAGCAATGCCAAAAGCTGAGACAATTGTTTATGTTGCCGAGATTTTATGTAGCCTCTCAGTGTAACAGTTGGTCCCCTTTCTTAAATGTGTGTTAAGTCAACACGACCTGTTTGACTTGTAAAACCAAACAAATCAGAAAGCGGCCGCCATTCCTCACAAAACTGGGTGGGTGTGTGTGTGCTTACGCATTGTCTGACACGGTGGTGCTCACTTCAACAGTTTGCCGTCACAAAAAGAAGTTAAAAAAACCTGAAAGAGCTCTGTTGTTCCAACTCCTGTCAACTTTACAGGTTTGTGGGAATGACAGAATGTGTAATTCTCTATAATGTGCATCAGCCACTTGGTAAATATATTCAGTAACACTAAAATAGTGTTAATAAATGATTAGAATTCAATCACTTAATGTCTCAGACACAACAAACTCAAACTTTTACAAAATCGTAGTTTATGAAGAAATGTTACTGTACAATAAAACCTAACACGGCAAATAAGAAGGCAGTGTAGTGTGTGTGTATGTGTGTTTTTCAAGTGTAACAGAGTGTCTTCCTTCAGAATAGTCAAAACCATGACAACACTAAACTCCCGACAATAAAACATGAATGAACCAACAGTGCGGCTGTGACAAATAAACCCTTAAAAATACTGTTAGGTGCTTTGATTCAAAAACACTTTAGCTCTTTCCTTGAGACAAGGGCAAATACTTATTGTATACAAATCATAAATGCCTGAGAAATTACTGAGACCTGAAATCTTTTTACACAAAACAAAACAAAAAGCGCAATGGATACATTTGAAATGAAGTGACATTTAAACACATAACTCACTTTTACAATGTCAATATGACTACAGTGCTTAACACAAAAGCACTGAATATAACGCATTAAGTAAATAATGGGGTTCTTGGTGCAAGTCTGCAAATTCATATCACACCATAACTTGTGTATGCATGAAGCCATGCTGCTTGTATAATGACTGTTTGGTCCCTTTTCAACATGTTTACTCACATATTTTAGATAATATTAATATTTAAATTACAATAAAGCATGAACAGGAAACATTCCTGAAAAAATATAGTGTAGTATGCGGTGTAACAAAAATCTACAAACGGATATTTAAGTTGTTTTCTTTTCTTGAGTTGGGATTTAATAACACCCAAATACTTGCAGCTAATCCATTCATCCATCCATCCATCCTCTCATCCACCCATCCATTAGCTACCACTTATCCTGGTACAGCCAGAGTTGTGGCTGGATGCTGGAGCCAATCCCGGGTGACATTGGGTGGGAGGCGGCGTACACCTTGGACAGATGGGCAGTATATTGCAACTTGCAGCTTAATATTTAAAATAAGTGCTAATGACCTAGATGAGAGAAATGACATGTCTTCCTCTCTCCAAAAGTAGAAAAAAAAAAGCTTCCAGGACAAAAAGTCCAGCGTTGGCTTGTCCTCTTCATCTGAAAGTCAGGTTGCAACTTACATCACTAAATAATCAGGTCATAACATCATAATATCAGTTACTCATGACTGAAATATTGTGGTATCAGCTGTGACCTGACAAATCAAGTAAGTGTTGAGAGACATTGTTTCTGAGGTCATTCCTTAAGAGGTTAGGTGTTTCAGTTTGAAATTCTCCTTTCATCGTTTTTTCTCATCATGTCCAATCACCTTGCGTATCCAGGAGGTGAATGCCGAGACTTTGGTGTAAACACCAGGGGAGTGTTGTGTTCGACAGGAATGACCCCAAGACGTGACCCCGTAAACCACCCAACCCCCTCCCGGACGTTCACACACCAACGGACCTCCGCTGTCACCACGGCAACTGTCCACACGCCTGTCCGACTGGATGCTGCCGGCACAGAGCATACGGCTTGTGAAAGCACTGTGGAAATGCTGCTGGCAGTGGCGACGAGGAAGAAGGGAGAGGGGAGCCTGCTGTAGGGTCTTGGAGTATGAGCGACCTGAGAAAAAGGGAGAGTTTAGAGTTTAAAATGAGAGGTTTGGAATTGGAGTGTGTGTAAGCATCTGCGTTTATTACTGTCAAGGCTGAGAGTTAAGACTATAGAAGCCATTAGTTTAAGTGTCAGTGGCAGCTTCTTTTTATCATGTCTGCAGCTTTTCAGGCAATCATAATATTTGCATTTGTCACAAGAGCAAACTGATCGAACTTTTCAACTAATCAACCATCTACTTCATGGATAAGTACCGTTTTCAAATAGATTCAGTATATATGTGAATGTGATGAATATTGTGTTCCACATTCTTACCAAAGAATCTTTGACTTTTTCAGGCTCAGAAGGGCCCCAATTCAGACATAAATCAATTTATAAGTTTCTGCCAGAGAATAAGAGAAGCTATTTCATTTTATTCCTCTCCCTAGGTTTCCTCTACATACTGTATCTTCTGTGTATTCTTTTAAAAAATCCCCTCCATCCAGACCTTTCTAACTTACCTTCTGACCTGGAGAGGTTACTGAGGTTACAGTGTGCAAACTATTATTCCTCCCCTCCCATATTACCACCGCCCACCCCTTACCCCTACCCCTACCCCCAGGACCCCAAACAAGGACATGATCCTTCCATGGCGTCGCTGGAACAGATTAAACATCTGGTGAGCGCTGCTGAGCTGAACTCAAACCTTTGCAGTAGTGGGTTTTTCCCTGACTCTTTTCCTGATCACAAAGTGTCATGAACTCTTCATGGTAGCTTAGTAGAGGTTTTTATGTGTAAAATTTGTTTATGCACCTGTGTGTGTCATATCTGAGTGGAAAAGACAGCTGTTCAAAGTAGACAAACCGACGCTGCTCATTGACACATATAAATGTCCTAATGTCACCACACTAAAGTAAACTAATAGAAAAATCTCTTACGACCAAATACACACAATAAACATTTTATCACACATGAATTCAACTGATGTTATGGAAAGATGCACTCAGTACACATCAGTAGTGAGTACATGTTTTTACATGTGTGTACTATGACCAACTGTAGCCATTTGTGACTAATTTGCTATGATAAATGATATAAGCATGTAATTTAAAGATCACTAACAGATGTGTGTCTGTGTAAGGAGTCACGCGTATGAACAGATACAGAGCAGGAAGTCAAACCAGTGCAGAAAATTCTCTTCTTCTTTTCTACAATTGTGATTAAGCATGTGATATTTTTATATTCTTCATCCCAAAATAACCAGCTCCTGTGTGATATTATTTTTTTCATTACCTGACTGTTTTACTGTTCAACTGTATTGTTTATAGATTATTTTAGACCATTAGACATTTGATTCTTTCTAGTTGCCCTTGTATGTTTTTGAAAATACTATTTTTGTGATCTGTCCTTTATTGCAAAAAGTACTAGTAAAGTAAAAAATGCTTATTTTATAATTGTGATTTTGTAAAATAAATCAATATTTTTCATTAGTTTTATTTTACTACACTCAGTTCACATTGACAGAAGTCTTTAATTCTTCCCTTACTTTCACGAGTTAAAAAGAATCCAGCTCTACTTCAAATGTGTTTTACATTTATCAGTTTAGTTTAGTGAAATTATGTCAAGGATTTTGCCTCAAGTCCACCAAACCTGCACCCTTCACACACACAGAGACCCTCACCTGTGTCACCCCAGCCAGTAATGTGACAGTTGCTGGCTTGTTTGAGCACTCTCTCTTTTCTCATGGGCAGACAGGCAGGAAGGACGTGGCGGCTGAATGACACACACTCTCCTGGCATCTGACCCACCGCCCCCGGTGACAGACGAACCAAGGCCAGGTCGTAATCGTTGCTATGAGAGTGGTAATTTGGATGAAGTACAATTTGATCAACACCATACTCCTCTTCGTATTCCTCTGGGACGAGGGAGTGATAGTCACCCACTCGGACTTTATACTGCTTGGTGCTGTTTCCATACCTGCAGAGAGAAATGGAGGGATACACTGAGATGGGTCATTAGAGAAGGAGGTTGTGTGTGCATGAACAATCCCACTACTGATAAATAAACCATAAGCAATAAAACTATCAGCTCTGGCAGGGGTTACCTCAGCAGTAGCTGGGCTGGAAAAAGTGCAAACACATTACTCTGTAATAAAATCTGCACTAGTGTCCGTGAGTAGTAAAAAAGATTTAATGATTTTTCGAAACGTTTAAGGTTTCATAGTCCTATTCCCTAAGCATTTTGCATGTAATAACCCTAACTCGTACAAGAAACAGCACAACCTAGTTCCTTCATGCAGGGATCTTATAGTGATTGCTTCAATTTGCCCATCTAACAAGGGAAAGCATGTCTTCGCAATCTGGTTTTATAAACCTCATCCTGTTGATTCAGTTTGTATTTGTTTTTATCTCGAGGCTTCTAAATATTTTAGATGTGTAGTCAGACCATGCTAAAAGCTTTTCTCAAGTAGTGACATGCTCCTTCTTTTTTCAGCTGAATCTCCTATCCTTTTTGACCCCAACATTTTTGTAGTGGTGTTATACACTGTCTCAATTCACTATAAATCATTACTAAGACAGGCTTACACACTTCTTGCACAACTTTTGGGACTGCAGAAATGAAAACCTGGACTGAGTACGAGCAGGAATGATAAATCTGTCAATTTGCCTGTGTTTAAACTTTTATCTGACTCACAGTTTAACATAATGAAGTATTTTCCACGCTCTGCCTCGAAGATGTTGGTCCCTTTTGCAATACAGTGGAAGAGACGCAGAGGAGAATAGCAGGGTCACCCAGGGAAAAAGAGAGGACTAAAGGAGAGGGAGGGAGGGGAGAGAAGCAAGAGGATCGAGCCAAGACACTGTGTCCAGTTACAACTGGTAGAGTTTCCGGAAAGATATCCTCACCGGGCAATGCCGCAGCGTTCCTGGCGAAGCGGAGACACTGCTGACCAGCCTTTTACGTACAGTACATACCCATCTACACTCATAGGCACACATGTTTTGAGCTACACTAACTATAAAGCTATTGACGATCGGTGCAAGACTACCAGGGTTGATATTGTGCAAAAAAAGAAAATCTCACAATGAGGATTAAGTTTGAAATTTAACAAATAAGTTACCTTCCTAACTATTTATCTAAAAGCAAATAAAAATCTGGAGTAATAGATTTTTAAGTCCTCAATGTACAGTTATAGCTACAACAAGTTTAAAAAGGCATGTGAACACTGAACTGCAGTCCGTTTTTATGAACCTACTAATCACTAATGGAAGTGTATGTGCTCTATTTGGCAAAATTTGGTAACTTGTTATTATGCACTTATCAGTGCTTATAAAAATTAGAATAGGAAGAATTTTCTTGGCCAAACTTGATGTATTTAATTTTTGTATTGTGCAACTGAATGGGTTTGCTGCTCAATCTGTCTAGATCATGTGCATCTATTTTGTTTCCCATAAATGAAAGGTGACACTGTAAAGTCGGAAGTACCTATTTTGGTCTGTGTGCTCTGGCTTGCATGCAGCAAATTACTTTTTAAAGCTGTTGTAGTTGAAGCCAACACCTCAGAGCTCTGAAGACTGAAATGTGATACAGCAGGCAGAAGAAATGGTTTATAGTATGTGACCATTGTTTGTTTACAATACATATGATAACAAAAGTAAAACTAAGAACTAATTCAGTTTTACAATCTTACTATTATTAGTGGGAGAGCTGAGCTCTCCCACTTATGTTATCTTCGCTCTTTATTATTAGTGGGAGAGCTGAGCTCTCCCACTTATGTTATCCTAATCTTTATTAGTGGGAGAGCTGAGCTCTCCCACTTATGTTATCTTCGCTCTTTATTATTTTTTTTATTATTATTATTTCGCCCTTTTCTTCGGTCGCTATCTTCTTCCAGACGCTTTGGGCTAGAAACTCCGTTCAAACTTCAAAACGTGCATCTTTCAGAGGACTTTCCTGCTATTACTTTTCTTCTTTTTATCTTTTATACTTTTTCTTTTATTCAACTTTTTTCACCTTTTTTTTACAATGGTTTTCTATGGAGAAAACTATCAACTTCCATGAAACTTTCCTCTTTATTTGAGCTTCCCAAATCGTCATACTTTGGGCTAGAAACGTCATTTCAACTTTAAACCGGTCTAGACCCTTTAAACTTTTAGTCTTTAAGTCAGCTTCTTGATATCTTTTATACTTTTTGATTTCTGGCAGTTTATATTTTAGGGTGTTTTTGCTCATTTTTCAACTTTTCCATTGGTGTGTATTGCAGAATCCTCTAGCAGGCTAGAGCGTGTGACGTCACAGCTAGAGCGGGAGAAGCTGTTAACTTTATGGAAAATTTTTCTCTCTAACTCGCCGTCACGGCCACAATTTTGACTCTTCATACACCATTTTCTCAAAAGTAGTAGAGATTTTTGTCCTCTTTCAGGCAATGCTTTTCTTATTTTCATAGGACCTACGGTTTTTTCGCAACGTGGCCAAACAGACAGAGAGTGACTGCTCAATCTCTCATTCACTCCCATTCTAAAACCGTCGTAGGGTTTTGGGGGAAAACGCAAATGAAGGCTGTTTCTAACTCGCCACCAATCGTTCATTTTTTGGAATATCTTCACAAAAAGCAGATCAGTCTCTTCGTTGAAGCCCCCTGGCACTGTTAGTGAAAGAATTATTTCGATAGGTCTTATAGTTTTTCTGTAGTCCTCCGTTGTGTGAGGTGAAGTTTTGTTAGCGTCTCATTCACTCAGCGTGTGTAAAGCGCTGTGTCACTCCCCCTCCCACTCTGGGCTTAGGTCACCATAGCAACAGATCAAAACAAAGCATTAGCATAACAGCGGCTATCTGTGATTGCTAATTAGACTGACTGGCTGCTTAATGTCAAAGCCAGCTAGCCTAGCCCCGTTAGCTGGTGTGGAGCCACCGAGCTATATATATATATTGGCTGCTTAAACCCGACTGGCTGCTTAAAACCCTCTGGGGTCGACGCAAGCGCCGGCGCGTTTTGACGCATCGTTTCCTGATAAGGCCGAAACAAACTGAAATTACTCCGTCAATTCTGATCGTACAGATAAAAGAAATCTATCATTCAAATCTGGTTTTAGTGGTATACCATCATAATAACAACAAAACGTCGTGCTTTTTTTAAATAAAGAAAGCCGACAGGGTGCGATCTCTGCCTTGTCTGTCTCTGCCATTTCTCTTCACAGACGCGTAAATAAAACAACCAGAATCTCAGCGAATACTTGGCTCCTAAAAATAAGAATTATATGGCTAGAAAGCTTGAAATGTTTTCTTTTGAGTGAAACAATTCAAGTCGAAAACAAATCATCACTTCTTATTTAATCCGTATGAACGTAAGGAGAAGTCCGTTTTTTCCCGTCTCACCTCATTATAGGTAATGCGACCCCCCCCCCCCTTGTACTCTGTTCACTGTTCACATGTAAATAATCTCAGGTGAACCAGGTAAATATGTGCACACCCCCGAGAAATGACATGAAACGTACTTCTTTCACTTCTTACCAAGCACTTGGCTCCTGGCAGATTGCCGTAGGCACCATTGTTGGCCTTGACGTCTTCACTAGGCAGGACATGTTCACACCCTTTATCCCCCTTTATTTGATTATTTTAGTTTGTTTATATTCCTTTTTTTATACACACATACATACACACACACACTCACCAACCCCCAAAAACAAATAATTACTTTACTTTTCTACATGAAGGTTGATTGCTTTATTACTTTATTAATTACTTAATTAATTATTATCAATTTGTATAATTTAAATAATATTAAATGTAATAACTTTAATAAATGCTGTAACAATTTAATTTCCTCTTGGGGATTAATAAAGTACTTCTTGTTCTTCTTCTTCCTAGTTCTGTCTTTCCTCACCTTTCTTTCTTACCTTCATTGCCTTTCAACCAATTCTTATTCATCCTGTACTTTCTTATCTGTCTGTCTTTTTCTTCAGTGTCCCTCTTTTGAGTTCACTTGATAAAAAGCTTTGTTGATTGGTGTAACAACTGTCTAAAGCTCAATATTAAGAATACCAGAGAACTGGTGGTGGACTTTAGGAGGAGCAGAAAGACCCCAGTCCCTGTCTCCATCCTTGGAGACGAAGTAGAGATTGTGGACTCCTACAAATACCTTGGAGTCCACATTAACAGAGACTCTGTTCCTTTGGCGTGTGCAACAAGCTACTGAAGACGTTCTATCAGTCTGTAGCAGCGAGTGCACTGTTCTTTGCAGTTTGTGTGCTCGGGAGGGTGGCATCAAGGCTGATGAGGCCAACAGACTAAACAAGTTTATCTGTTGTTGGAACTGGAACAACAGACTGGAGGCTGTGGCAGAGAGGAGGACGGTGAACAAAATCAACTCCATACTGGACAATTCTGCCCACCCACTTCATGAGGAACTGGGGCGAATGGGAAGTTCACTCAGCCCCAGACTAATTCCTCCTAAAACCAAGACTGAGAGATTCAGGAAGTCTTTTGTTTCCACGGCCATAAGACTCTATAATTCCATCATATAAACAATAAAACAGACACACACCACATACACACGCATGCATGCATGCATGCATGCACACACATACACGCACACACACATACACACTCCAACCCCAAAAAACATATTACTTTACATTTCTACATACAGATTGATTGCTTTATTAATCCACTTGGGGATTAATAGAGTACTTGTTCTTCTTCTTTTTATGCTTACTTCCTGCCTTTTTTCTTTACTTTCAACTTCATTTTCCTTCCTTTTCTTTCAACTTCTTCTACTTTGTCAACTTCTTTGCTTCCTTGGCACTTTTTTCTTTCCTCACTTTTCTTTCGTACTTTCCTTGCCTTTCAACCCTTTCTTACTCATCCTGTACTTTCTACATTGTCTGTCTTTTTGTTCAGTGCCTGTCTTTTCATGCTTACTTCCTGCCTTTTTTCTTTACTTTCAACTTCATTTTCCTTCCTTTCTTTCAACTTCTTCTACTTGGTCAAGTTCTTTGCTTCCTTGGCACTTTTTCTTTCCACACCTTTCTTTCTTACTTTCATTGCATTTCAACCCTTTCTTAGTCATCCTGTACTTTCTTCTTTGTCTGTCTTTTTGTTCAGTGCCCCTCTTTTCATGCTTACTTCTTGCCTTTTTTCTTTACTTTCAACTTCATTTTCCTTCCTTTTCTTTCAACTCTTCTACTTTGTCAACTTCTTTGCTTCCTTGGCACTTTTTTCTTTCCTCAGCTTTCTTTCTTACTTTCATTGCCTTTCAACCCTTTCTTACTCATCCTGTACTTTCTTCTTTGTCTGTCTTTTTGTTCAGTGCCTCTCTTTTCATGCTTACTTCCTGCCTTTTTTCTTTACTTTCAACTTCATTTTCCTTCCATTTCTTTCTTCTTCTACTTTGTGAACTTCTTTGCTTCCTTGGCACTTTTTTCTTTCCTCACCTTTCTTTCTTACTTTCATTGCCTTTCAACCCTTTCTTACTCATCCTGTACTTTCTTCTTTGTCTGTCTTTTTGTTCAGTGCCTCTCTTTTCATGCTTACTTCTTGCCTTTTTTCTTTACTTTCAACTTCATTTTCCTTCCTTTTCTTTCATCTTCTACTTTGTCAACTTCTTTGTTTCCTTGGCACTTTTTTCTTTCCTCATTTTTCTTTCTTACTTTCATTGCCTTTCAACCCTTTCTTACTCATCCTTGTACTTTCTTCTTTGTCTGTCTTTTTGTTCAGTGCCTCTCTTTTCATGCTTAACTTCCTGCCTTTTTCTTTACTTTCAACTTCATTTTCCTTCCTTTTCATTCAACTTCTTCTACTTTGTCAACTTCTTTGCTTCCTTGGCACTTTTTTCTTTCCTCACCTTTCTTTCTTACTTTCCTTGCCTTTCAACCCTTTCTTACTCATCCTGTACTTTCTTCTTGTCTGTCTTTTTTTAGTTCCTCTCTTTTCATGCTTACTTCCTGCCTTTTCTTACTTTCAACTTCATTTTCCTTCCTTTTCTTTCAACTTCTTCTACTATGTCAACTTCTTTGCTTCCTTGGCACTTTTTTCTTTGGTCCGCTTTTTTGACTTTAAATTACTCCTCGTATTTTTCGTCAGCGTATCAGCTCTCCCACGTAATTTCTTCCGAAATTACCTTTTCTAGTTATTATTATTTTTTTTATTATTTCGCCCTTTTCTTCGGTCGCTATCTTCTTCCAGACGCTTTGGGCTAGAAACTCCGTTCAAACTTCAAAACGTGCATCTTTCAGAGGACTTTCCTGCTATTACTTTTCTTCTTTTTATCTTTTATACTTTTTCTTTTATTCAACTTTTTTCACCTTTTTTTTTACAATGGTTTTCTATGGAGAAAACTTTCAACTTCCATGAAACTTTCCTCTTTATTTGAGCTTCCCAAATCGTCATACTTTGGGCTAGAAACGTCATTTCAACTTTAAACCGGTCTAGACCCTTTAAACTTTTAGTCTTTAAGTCAGCTTCTTGATATCTTTTATACTTTTTGATTTCTGGCAGTTTATATTTTAGGCTGTTTTTGGTCATTTTTCAACTTTTCCATTGGTGTGTATTGCAGAATCCTCCAGCAGGCTAGAGCGTGTGACGTCACAGCTAGAGCGGGAGAAGCTGTTAAGTTTAAGGAAAATTTTTCTCTCTAACTCGCCGTCACGGCCACAATTTTGACTCTTCATACACCATTTTCTCAAAAGTAGTAGAGATTTTTGTCCTCTTTCAGGCAATGCTTTTCTTATTTTCATAGGACCTACGGTTTTTCCGCAACGTGGCCAAACAGACGGAGAGTGACTGCTCAATCTCTCATTCACTCCCATTCTAAAACGGTCGTAGCGTTTTGGGGGAAAATAGAAATGAAGGCTGTTTCTAACTCGCTACGAATCCTTCATTTTTTGGAATATCTTCACAAAAAGCGGATCAGTCTCTTCGTTAAAGCCTTCTGGTTCTGTTAGTGAAAGAATTATTTCGATAGGTCTTATAGTTTTTCTGTAGTCCTCCGTTTTGTGAGGTGAAGTTTTGTTAGCTTCTGCTTCACTCAGCGTGTGCTAACTGCTGCGTCAGTCCCCCTCCCACTCTGGGCTTAGGTCACCATAGTAACAGCTCAAAACAAAGCTCCGTAGCAGCTGTCTGGTTCGTGAGACATTGTGTGTGTGTGTGTGTGTGTGTGTGTGTGTGTGTGTGTGTGTGTGTGTTTGTGTGTGTGTGTGTGTGTGTGTGTTCACAGATACTTGACGTGAACATCGGAGCACATTGACTGGCGTATTGTGAATTTTCATTAGGCGATTAAGAAACGTTATATTTCCTTTAATCTCATCCCGTATTGCCAGCGCTAGCTTGCAGCACTTGCTTCCTGCCCGAGAGCGAGAGAGCTAGCGATTGCTGCAGGGACAAATTTAGACTATATGCACCTTATTATTTTGGTTTGTGTGAAGATAACATACCAGAAGGGATTGGAATTATCATTTGTCAGGTGTCATTTTGACCTCACTTTCTCACCTGAACCTAGTTGTTTTCTGTGAAAAAAAAAAAATCTATCTTTAATGTAAACATAAAACTGGATTTTCTTTTATCTGTTAATGACAAATGATAATTCCAATCCCTTCTGGTATGTTATCTTCACACAAACTAGGGATGCTCACACTGTTA